>NC_048306.1:18550040-18596445 GCF_013100865.1 Trachemys scripta elegans
TCCCCCCTGCTCCCTGTCCCTGACTGTCCCAACCCCTCTCCACACCCCTGCCGTCCTGACAGCCCCCCCAGAACCCCAGACCCATCTAATCCCCCCTGCTCCCTGTCCCTGACTGTCCCAACCCCTCTCCACACCCCTGCCTTCCTGACAGCCCCCCCAGAACCCCAGACCCATCTAACCCCCCTGCTCCATGTCCCTGACTGTCCCAACCCCTCTCCACACCCCTGCTCCCCTAACAGCCCCCCCAGAACCCCAGACCCATCTAACCCCCCCGCTCCATGTCCCTGACTGTCCCAACCCCTCTCCACACCCCTACCCCCTGAAAGCCCCCCCCCAAACTCCCGACCCATCCAACCTCCCCTTCCTGTGCCCTGACCAGGGCCGGCTTTAAAGAGCCGAGGAATCGGGCTGCGCTCCGGCCGGAGCTCCGGCTGGGGTTGCGGGGCTTGGGGCCGGACCGGAGGTGCTCGGCTGGGGCTGGGGCCCGAGCTGGGCTGGAGCCTCTGGGTGCCACTTGGCCCGGGCCAGAGGGAGCCGTGCAGCCAGGGCCGCGCCTCCCCGGAGCTCTCCTCCTCACGCCTCCCTGCCCCAGCTTACTGCTGCTGCCTCCTGCCTGCCTCTGCTTCTTTTCAGACTTCCCACGAAGATCTGATTCGTGGGAAGCGGGGGAGGGGGAGGAGCAGGTGGGTGGAGCGTTCAGGGGAGTGGAGGAGGGGGAAGACAGCTGCGGGGCCGGACAGCGTGGTAAGGCTGCAGGGGATGGGGGGAGCCGGGAAGGGGCTTTGGGTGCCCAGCGGCGCTTGGCCGCCGCTTTTCTGTCTGTAAATAGCCAACCGGGGGGAAATCCCGGACATTTTTAGATTTTTAAAAATCCCCCCCGGACAGCTATTTATAGACCGAAAAGCCGGACATGTCCGGGAAAATCCAGACATATGGTAGCCCTAGTAAAACAAGTGTCTTCGAAGTGCAAAGAAGTGACCAGAAAGACATTCCAATGACAAGGAAAGATCTAATATCCTGGAGTTGAATGCTGCTTCCTCCCAAAGATGCAGTTGCAAATGTGGAAGAGTAATTGGATAATCTGGTTGTTTTTGTTACTTCATTTTCAAAATTAAATAAGAGGATTGAGTAAAACAGTCACTGGCTCTTTCATTCTGAAGCCACAAATAACTAGTGATCTGCACAGGAGGTGGGTGCTATACATAAATATATGAAATGTATACAACATTTCTGTTGTCATGGAGTCTTCCTAGGAATCTGGATGAAGGATCAAAGAGAAAGAGGTACTTTTAGAGGCTACATCATTTTCATTCTGGGGATTTGATTGCAATTGAGGTGCCATGATTCGGAAGCCTCCAAATGTGACCTTGCTGTCACTTTTCCTAGGTTTTCTGTACATTCTGCAAGGTTACTAAGCAGCATTGAGAAAATGTTTCCAAGGAGAATAATTCTAAATTTTAGTTTATATTTTTTTCAGCCTGTTCTGTTTTTTGTTTTTGTTTTCCTTGTTAGCTAAAGAAACCCTGTTGCCTGGTAATAAATCATGTCTACCAAGGAAGCTGAGGCTTCAGACTGGGTAGAGTGTGTGTGGCTTTAGTAATGATGTGTTCTTTTCTGTATCATGGCTCTCCTAATTATTGAGCTGATTCCTACACGAAAATGTTGTGATACAGTTAAGTTTGTAAAGACATAGCTATTATTTCTGCTAACATGGCGTTCAAACCCTGCAGCATGTGAGCAGCATCTGTAACTTTCTTGACCTGAAGTTGTTCATCTGATAGAGCTAATAAAAATGCCGCCATCAGTGCCAGTGGAGACAGTGACTTCCTTGAACCTGGTGGCTCAACTGAGACCCGTAATTCAAAAATTGATTGCCTGAGTAACCTTAAACTTACCCCCACTAAAATAACAATTAACGCTGGGATAAAATATCAAACATGCAACATTTCAGGCTTGTAGGAGTTTTGTGCATGTGTGTGTGTTCGCAAAAGCTAGAGGGATGATGATCCGCTTTAGAAGGAAAACTGACTTACGTGCTTATGGAGTTGCTACTGTGGCTTCATAATAATGGAACAATCACAATATGAGGGGGGTTATACTGAACCTTTTCTATAGGAAGGTTTTGACCCCCCTAGAAAGAAAAATGCATGTATTTGCAATCTTTTTATCCAAGTGACTTTATCGTAAGCCTGACTTCAAACTGCCTTCCCTCCAGGCACCAGCGAAGGAAGCAGGTGCTTGGGGCGAAATGTCCGGGTCGGCGGCGGGTCCCTCAGTCCCTCTCTTCCTCTTTGAGCTTCCGCCGAAGTGCCGCCGAATAGGAAGAGAGGGATCGAAGGACCAGCCGCCGAATTGCCGCCCAAGAATGGAGCAGCACGATTGAGCTGCTGCCGACGTACCGCCGAGGCTTCCCCCCCCCCATTTCGCTGCTTGGGGCGGCAAAAAAGCAGGAGCCAGCCCTGCCTATTGGTGAAGGACATGTGCTGGACCACTTCCCCTCTTGTTTGGGATAGTAAAGGGTAGAGTTAAACATGGAAAACAGACACTAAAGTAAAATGTAGACATTGTAGTAAAGAAAAAGCCCAGATCATTCCACCATCTTGCTGTCATCTTTATAAAGTAACTGGTTTTGCCAAAGGGGTGTTCTGAATGAAATCTGACGAGTTTTGGATGAACTTGTTCTGCTGGATTCCCCAGAACAAGTTTTGTTATGAAAAGTATCTAGCTTATCTTCCTTTGCACCTTTCAGATAAGAGCGCCCACGGATACATAGCAGCCCATCCTTCGGTGAGTGTAAAAAAAATAACAGTGATTTCATTTATGGTGTTTGTATAAGTGTGGTGGAGTAAGCCATAAACTCTGAATTTTCTGGAATACCAGTCTCCTCTGCTGAGAGAAGTCAGACACAACATCTTTGCAGCAGTGGTATTTAGATTCCATTGGCTATTTTTAATTTTCTGTATAATACCTGACAGACAGATTAACGTCTGGGTTTGTTGATGAGGAATTGCTTACTATTCCCAGCCCTTTATGATTTATATTCTTTAGTACAGTGTGTTATTCCAGGCTCTCTGTGTAGTTTTTCCATCTTAAAATAAAATCTCTACTAATTTTTTTTGCTTTTGTACTTCTGTGATTAAATTAGATATATGACTGAACATAAATAAGGTTAGAAATTATTCAAAACTCACTGAAAGAATTTGTAAGAATGTTTTAAACATTGGTCCATTATAATTAATGTTGAATTACTGTGGAAATCCCAGAGATATATTTATGATGTCCATATTAATATTGACTGCATTTATCAGTATTAACATTATTGCATTAAATATCAATCATTAATTAGGGATTTGGCCTTTATTTTAAATTCAGTGACTCAATTTCACAGTTAAGGTTTTCAACTAAAGCCAGATCCATTAACCATAATAAAATACATTTCTGGAAGAATATTGCAATCACATAGGAATATAATCAGTATGGCCTTCAAAGTGGTTCCTACCAGTGGTTATGGCCTCCTTAGGAACTATCACTGTATCTCATCAGATGGGATATAACCAGTAGCAAGATACAAGTTCCTACAAGACAATAGCCTATTCAAGGGATTCAACAGGAATCTTATATAACAGGGAAGGTGGGAGCTCTATCGCAGTACAAAGAAATCATGCAACTCCTACTAACGGAATTTCACCCAGTAATACAAGTCTGGTATTAAATATTCAGGGTATTGTATATAGTTTAGCTTCACAATTCTAGTGTTGTCACATCAACCGTGGAACCCTTCTGGGGTATGGAAATGGTTTGTTGTGGTCTGGCATCATAGAAGTGAGATTATTTTATTGCATGATTTTTTTTTTCAAAAATGTGTAAGTGTGTAAAATATGAATATTAAACAGGAAACGTTACAGTCATGTGATATGCCACAGAATAATATATGCTCTTTCCCTTCTACACTGAGACAGCTCCAAGTTCTGGCAAAGTTGCATGATATCATATAGAATATGGTGAATGCTCCTCTGACCTGGTAGTTGGGTTATGCAGCATATAATTCTAAAGTTTTGATACTTTAGTAACTTCTTTTACAGGTCACCATTTTCAGTAAAATCAGTTGTGCAGTGGAATAGATTCTCGAGGGAGATGCAGTATCACTGTATATATATTTAAGGACAAATTAATTAAGGCAGTGGTAGGAATGATGTAGTGAATTGTTTGCAAACTATAGGGGTTTAGACTGGATGATCCATACAATCATTTCTGTCCCTTCTAACATTGATACCAGATACTGTACTGAAGAGAAGTGGTCATCTCACAGGTTATGTGAGAGAGCTGATTATTTAGAACAAGTGTCCCCAGTCAGCTTAAGATCCTGCTTTGATAACCATGTTATTCTCTGTGTTCCTTCTCTTAACCCCCCTATAAAATACCCTTCAGCATTTGGTAAATGTTTGATTGGACTTTTCCCCCGCAGTCTATTCTTCTTCTAGCAATTAGTCCACATTTTAGGTATAGTAGCTGGGCTTATGGTAGTTGCAGCCCCATTAACTTTATACACTGATTCACTGAAACCTGGCAAAGAGCAGAAATACTAAGCATTAAGCATTAGATGAAGATAAATGTGAAAAGCATCTAAATAGGAAAAAATAATATTATGCAGGGTAAAATAATAAAAAAAGAACAGCTTTTCTCTATAATACAGAATTTCCTGTTAGACTTAATGAAGGATCCTTTGAGCTTTGAAGTGCATTAATTAATCTAACTGGTAGACTTGTTAGCTTAATTAACTGTTACCATTTCTGCAAACATGTTACCAAAGCAATAAACCATGAACTAGCGGTGATTTTCTAACTCCTGCATATGTTCAAGTATTGTTCTCAGTTAAATTAGTCTTTCATTAAGTATGTAAATGAATGATTTATTTGCCTTTATTTAATGTAATTCCTCCAATAATGCAGCATAGGATACAATTCACTAGCCCAAATGCTAGTACCATACCAAGACTAGCCATGAATAAATAAGAGGCAGATGAAAAACACCAAAATGAATTAACCAAACAGTACATATATTTGTAATCATAAAAAAATGCACCATATGCAACAAATAACTGAGGTTTCTACATCTATATATAAATGTAAAATTCTCTGCTATGTTTGAGTAGATTAATGCTGTACATTATTAACAAGCCTCCCATGCTGTCTTTAAAAAATAAGTGAACAATCTGTTATGCTACTGCCTTTTATCCACAGAGCACAAAAACTGCATCAGAACCCCCTTTAGCTCCCCCAGTTTCAGAAGAAGAGGATGAAGATGAAGAAGAAGAAGAAGATGACAATGAACCTCCACCTGTTATTGCACCACGACCTGAGCATACAAAATCAGTAAGCTCACTAGCAGCTTTGGTTACTGTTGTCATCATATGGTATAACTGAGAGATATATCTGTTATAACAGGAAAGTGTATAGAATTCCTTTTGGGTGAAGACTCAGTGTTAGAATCCTAACTATAGCTTTTAATTCCCATGAACCTACAGAAGCCAGGAGATTCTGATGTGAGGCTTTTCATGTAATCCTGAGCTTTTTCCATTATGCCAATAGGTATTTCGAAACTCTGAGTTCAGTTTTTATATTGTGTTTGTGTATATGTAATACTATGTTACTTAACATACATATATATAAACGTGGACTTAGCCATGGTCAGTGGGGAGAAGGCTTATGATAGTGCTAGCTCTCCTCCTTGCTGAGAGAGAGAGAGAGAGAGAGAGAGAGACTGAACAGATGTGATGGGGAAACGAAATGAAGAGCAGATATAGACAGTGCGATTCCTTGTCTTCTAACAGGACAAAGCATTTGTATAGTAAAAGACAGATCAAATATATAAATGTTTTCCTAATGATGCTATTCTATGCATGCAATTGCTGTAGTTACTATGGGGATGATTCACAGCTGTGAATGGGAGAAGTGATCTGCGAGATCACAAATTGAGGGAGGGAATTCCACAGGATAGTGACTCTATTAAGATGTGGTCCCCATCATGAAAATAATAAGGCCTTTTATTATAACAGCGGGATCTGTCATGTCTAAATGCACTCTTTAGAGGATGAAAATACAGACCACCCCAAATCAGCCATATCCAGTTCTGCTGAATGTAATCTGATCATTACGATTCAGCTGAGCAGCCATTGGCTTTGGGGATGTTTGCATCACGGCTGCTACTGGGTTTTTGTGGAAACTGCTCCCATCAAGACCAAAACGCTTTCACGTCCTTACTTCAACTCCTCACTCCTGGACTAGACAGGCTAATATTTTCTTTAGATCTGTGAGGTCAGTACGTACTTTTAGGGATTCCAAGATCCAGTCTGATAGACGAGCTTCTCCAGAGCTGTTGTTATTTGTAACATGAGACCAAAATGGCTCCAGAAGCAAAATAATAATGTCTACATGTCATTACCTTTCTTTAGATAATTTTCTTCTTCTTAAAGAAAAGCAAACAGCTTTCTGAATAGCAGGAGCTGTCTTGCATTTACATGAATTTGCTCTATTACAATAGTAAGATTATTTACATTAATGAGTGGAAAGAACTGATGATCAAATCCTAAAGGATTTGGACAAATCCAAAATTCCTTCCTCGTTTTTTTCTTCAGAAACTCCCTTGAAATGCATGAGAGTTTTGCTTGAGCAAGGATTTCTGGATTTAGCCCTTGTGCAACAGAAATAATTTATAGAAGGTCTATCCCAAAGGCACAGAGCTAGTGCTGGGTACTGTTCTGCAGGAGATGTTAGCTCAGTTCCTAATCTTGCTCTCCTAAGGCTTGAAGTCCCGAGGAGAAGCATGCACTTAACCCTGTTTTGAGGGGGAATGGAATACTTCTCATCACTCTAGTGATTCCCCTGGCTAATTAAAAGTGCAGTAATAGTCAGAAAAGAGATAGATATTCACCCAGTGTATTCACACTCCTTTCTTCTGACTTAACTGACCTAAAAGAAGTTTTTGTTACTAATGACTCCTGTTTGTTCTACAGGGCCATCACAGGCTCTGGAGCACTGGTGGGCATCCGGATTACCGTGACGGGCCGCAGGTTGCCCACCACTGCTCTGGAGAATGAGCTGGATACACCTCTGCCTCAAGCATCTTCAGCAGCAGTTTTAACTGAGTTCCAAAAATCTTTTTATTACAGATTGTCAAGAGATGCACCTTCTCTGTTGTGCCCCCTACTAGCCAAGCATGGCTCTGCAGAGGCCAGCCTCAGTTTTCCCTTAACATGTCCACATTTGCTCTGCTGGGGGTCCAACTTATTAAACCCTGCACAAAGTATTTCAAAATAGAATTCAGACCCACCGTCTTCACCCTAGTTTCATCTGGGCCTAGCCTCTCCTCCCTGAGTGTCTGTTCTCTCCTTGAAGTTTCGTTCTTTCACTCTGGCACCAAACTTGGCACAGCCTCTCTTCCCCAAGTGTCTGTCTTCTTGCTCTCCCAGCACGTCTTGCCTGGAGTTTGAGCCCAGGACAGAAAGAGCCCAACTTGTCTCTCTGTTCCCAGACTGTACGTGTAAACAGAGAATTTGAATCACTGAGACATAGAGCCTCACAATGTAATTTGTACAGTCACCCTTCAGAGCTTAATCAGACTATAAGTAAGTAAATGTTCCCCTCTAGGGTTTGAAATACAAAATTGCAGCACCAAGAACCTAAAATTGAAACTGACTCTAAATAAGGATAAAACTGACTTCATTAGTTTTCATTGTCCCTGTTTTGAGAAATGCACAAAGGAAACAAACACCTTAATGTAAGTTGCCATTGGTGATAATAAGTAAAGGAACATAATTTGTTTTTGTTTTTTTCCAGTATGACACTTAAGTTGGCAGATTCCCTATAAAGATTTATATGTGAGATAAAATCTCATGGGGATCCATCTCCATACCCACTTTTCTGACCTCAGAATAATTTTCTGTTGCAGATCTACACTCGGTCTGTAATTGAACCTGTTGCTGCACCAGCACTAGTTAAAGAGGCTACAACCCCTCAGCCTGAGAACTCAAACACCAACACTTTGTACAGAAACACGGACCGGCAACGAAAAAAATCCAAGATGACGGATGAAGAGATCCTAGAGAAATTGAGTAAGTGTCCTGCCCTGACCTCTTGTTTGATAAGATGTTGTCTATATGTGTCTCTCCTGTATGCATGCAGAAGGAATGTCCTTATTTTAGTGTCACTGGGACACTTGGGCTTTCTTGTACACACAGCAGTTGTGCTCGATGGACAGGAAACAGAGATGGAGGGAATCCCTTCCTTCTCAGTGGGCAACCTGTGATTTGCCTGCCTGTGCTTTATAATGTGCAGGAGAGAGAGAGAGAGAGAGAGAACATTTCTGGATAAGCTGAACAGTGTTGCCTAGTAACCCCTGGTGTTCTGAGACACCAACAGGTGTCCATTGGGCTGAGCAGAAAACACATACTACACCTCTTCTACAGTAGTAGTAAGTGCTGCTGGTGAGCATCCCATCCCCTCACGGTACTATGTCTCTTTCGGGTCTGCAGTGGCATAATGCCGCCAATTACTGCTGTTTTGGCTGTGCACTGCCTCTCCTCCCACCCCAGCATGGCTAAGTTCATTAAGCTATAGCTTAGCCCTGAGTATGTAAATCTTCATATTTACAAGCCATTGTTTCTGTTGTGATTGCATATAAATTTTTATTAAACTCAGATTGCAGACTTAGTGGTATAGAAGGGAGATCCTTATGACTGTATCTTCATTACAGTTCTGTGCTGTCTGGCGTTTATATATACCAAGGCTGAATTTGGTCCAGTAACTAAAACTACCTATACAAGGCACCAACCATTGAAATGCAGCAGCCTCTGGGGTGGAAAGCTTCAGCTGTTAATACAGAGCAGCACTACACTGGAAGTCTGCTCAGGCCTAATATTAAAGCCTGACCAGAACTCAACCCGAGCCCAAGAGTGTTGACTTGTTTTCATGCCGGACCCTTATAGGGTGTTAGTTTTGCTCGGAGAGCTATGGGCCACTGGCCAGAGGCTCAGACAGGGGGTGGGATGAGGGGAGAGGAGCGAGACTAAAGAAAGAAGGGTGGAAGGAGAGAGGAGCAGGGGAATGGTGGGGAGGAGACTGGGAAAGGGGAGGGAGGGGAGTAGGGAGGAGGAGAGAGACAAAAATAGGAAGTTGGACGAAGGCATCAGAAAATTGAAGTCACGTGCACGCAGATGTTAAAAATGTCCTGACCCAAGCCAAAGAGTGTCGTTTTCATACTCGACCTGACCTGAGACTTGTAGCTGGGTGCCCGTCGGGTTGCAGGGGTCTACGTTACAGTGCTGCTGATGGAATACCCACTACTACTTCCTGTAGCATCTAAGTATTCCTTGGAGTTCTTCCAACTAGGCATCATCTCAGCCTGTTCCTGCTCAGCTTGTAAAGTCTATTGGGATCTCAACAAAATATGGTATTACTACGGTCACCATGTAATTCATATACATAGTCAAACCCCGTTAAAATTCCTCCTGCCTTCCGGTAATCTCATGCCCTGAAAGTTGTGTTCCTTTTAAAAGACTGAGTCCCTTTTTATAAAGATGCTCCATTCTTGCAGGACAGGATGCATTTTAAAGGGTGCTGGAGCTGGGTTTGGTGCTCAAATGCCGTGACGTGTATGTTATCAAATCAAGATAGATAAAAAAGAATGGAAGT
The DNA here is from genome assembly GCF_013100865.1 of Trachemys scripta elegans. Classification (NCBI taxonomy): domain Eukaryota; kingdom Metazoa; phylum Chordata; order Testudines; family Emydidae; genus Trachemys; species Trachemys scripta. The sequence goes on from NC_048306.1 coordinate 18,559,730, forward strand.
TATAAAATCCTGAAAAAAATGCCTTTTAATGGAAATCTATCTTTATACTATACTCAGTTTAGTTTTACTTTCTAGCTTCACTCATTAAAAGTGTATAAAAAGAAGTTGGTGCCAGTAATATGGGGTAATCAGATGCTGATTAAAAATCGTTGAGAACTGATTACGTTACATCCCTGCAAGCATCTCTCAGTAGCTAACCATCAATGCATCCATTGTAGTATGTACATGAGACTTTGTCACAATTAATTCCTAACCAAATAATTCTGTAATGAGTCTGTAATAATTCTGGTCATGGTCCAGGGATGTATGCCAAATCCTGGTAAGTCTAGAGCAGAAGAGATTTACTCAGGCTTCTAAGCAAAATGACTGATCATTGCTATTTTTTTAGCAGATGGATACTCAGATTCCAAGAATAGGCCATTTCAGTCTGTCCCCAGCTCTAACTAGTTGATAAATAATTTGAGTGGAGAGTTCTAGATCTTTTTTTTTTTAACATTTTAAATTTGATTCTGAAGTCAACAACATTCTGAATTGAGAAAAATGTGTCCTTAAAATGAATAAAAGTTTGAGATAATCTGTAATGCAACGCTTTATAACAGCCGCCTCTTCACAGCAGAGAGTGTGGTTCTTCACTGACCAGGCAAATGTTACTGCTTCTCTTGTTCATCACTGCTAGTATTAACTAACGAAAATTATTACAATCTAATAAGAATCCTAATGCTTACCCCTTAAAAGTGTGAACCCAAACACTACTGTAGAGTTACTGTAGTGCCTTTTGCAGATTGACTGATAGATTGATAGAGGGTGAAGAATTGTTCTTGTTAACCTCTGAGGATAGGACAAGAAGCAATGGGCTTAAATTGCAGCAAGGGAGGTTTAGGTTGGACATTAGGAAAAACTGACAGTACTGGAACAAATTGCCCAGGAAGGTTGTGGTATCTCCATCATTGGAGGCTTTTAAGAACAGGTTAGACAAACAAACACTTGTCAGGAATGTTTAGTTATTACTTAGTCCTGCCTTGAGCACAGGGGACTGGATTAGATGACCTATTGAGGTCCCTTCAGGTCCTATATTTCTATGGTTCTATGGTAGATCTATTAAGAGTTGGATCTCAAAGAAGCTAGGTAATATCCAGGAGACAATGAAGTGAGTTAGTAGATATTTTCTAGTGCAGGTAGCTATCCCCTTGCATATTAACTCATAATGGCTACTTTAGCTGAGGCTGCATATTGGAGGCATGCTTCTAACGTGAGATCCCCAGGCACACTGCTGGTTTCATGAGGCATGCATACCTGCAGCAATGGATTATTCAAGATGTACAGCTATAATTGCCCGTGTTTCTCAGCTTAGAACTGAACCCTGGATTTATTTCCATTTATTTCTTTGAAGCATTACGACCACCTGCTCTCCTTTTGCTAGCTCCGGAATCTGATACCCACATGAGCAAGGTCTTTGAAGGTCTGCCTCGAGCAAATATGTGACGTGGAGATTTTAGAAAGAAATCCTAGCCTTCAAATTAGTTCAGTTCTCTTCTGTGTGAAATATCATAGAATATCAGGGTTAGAAGGGACCTGAGGAGATCTAGTCCAACCCCCTGCTCAAAGAAGGACCAATCCCCAGACAGATTTTTGCCCCAGATCCCTAAATGGCCCCCTCAAGGATTGAACTCACAACACTGGTTTAGCAGGCCAATGCTCAAACCACTGAGCTATCCCTCCCCCTTTGTGATCACTTTCATCACATATTTTACTGGAGAGTAAATGCTCTATGGGATAAAATGAAATTCTGTCTACAATGAAATCATTAATATTTTCCATTATAATTGTAAAACATAAATGTCCTGATTGTGCATTCATATACGCCTGATTTAGGCCTTGATTTGAGAAAGCACTTGAGCATGCGCTTAAGTCCATCCCTGTTCAGGACAGCAGTTATGCATATTCTTAACTGTAAGTTTAAAGTTAGTCACATGCTTAAGTGCTGACCTGTGTTATGGGGTGCTATCCTGAATTGGGGTCTTACAACAGTATAATGTTGACTTCAGTGGGATTACTCTGATTTGCACTGGTGTAAAAGGAAGAAGAGAGGAGAAACTGTAACTAATTTTACTAAAGTAATTTTCAAAATTAGGTACCTGAAAGTTGAGATGCCCAACATCAGTGGCCACTTCTGAAAATTTTGACCTAAATGTATTTGTTTGTCTCTTTCTTCTCTGATCTCTTGTAGCAGGAAACTAGTGTCTTGTTACACCTCTGAGTGAGCTCCCGGAAAGTCCTCTTGATGGGTACACTATTGCCCTCAATACAGACACAGATTTAGTAGTATTCAACACAGCCCTAAGTTAGAGTGATTCTGGATACAATTCTTTGGAGACTCTGTTTGCAGCAAAATGGAATATAGTAAAACTCCTGTCTTTCATTATGCATTTCAGGGTATGTCTACACTACCCGCCGGATCGGTGGGTAGTGATCGATCTATTGGGGATCGATTTATCACGTCTAGTGTAGATGCGATAAAATTGATCCCCGATCGCTCTGCCGTCGACTCCGGAACTCCACTGCGGTGAGAGGCAGAAGCGGAGTCGATGGGGGAGTGGCAGCGGTCGACTCGCCACCATCCTCACGGCCAGGTAAATCGACCTAAGATACGCCGACTTCAGCTACGCTATTCGTGTAGCCTAAGTTGCATATCTTAGGTCGATTCCCCCCCTCCCCCCCCCGGTGTAGACCTAGCCTCAGTGGATTTCTACTCCTATAAGGAAGCTCACTCTTATAGGAAGTATCACTGCTCTAATAGAGTTCCATTGTACAACTCCCCATGGAATAAAGCAGTTACTATCTTGCAGACTGCAGGTTTTAAGTACAGTTTCTGAAGGGATGCTGAACACAGTTTATTCTAGGCTCTGATTGGTGCTAAACAGTGTTCATTATCAATTCAGCTGCATCTGTTGTCAGCAACAGGTATTTTTTGTGGCATGGACCAGGCTAAAGAACATTTTGCCGCTGCTCCATGCAGGAGAAGTAAGTCTCCGTGCAGCTGTCCCTCCTGTGGAGTAAAACAGAGTTTGGCTCGTCTTGCTGCATCATCTAGCAAATGAAAATGAAGGTGTACCCTGCCCCAGCAGCCAGTGCCCTCGTCACTGCAGAGGATCAGGAGAGCATATCATTATTCCCAAGGTGAAGAAGTGGCTCTTTTGCTTTTTAGCTCCTCTCTGCTATAATGAATCTCAACTCACCGTGAAGCATTTTTGTGTAAGTTCCCTTTATGCCTAAAATGCCCTTCATTCTAATTACGGATAATTCCAAGCCACTGTCATTGGGACACTACTGTTTCTTAAAATAAACATTCGTAATACATTTTTCCCTGCTAAAAAAAAGTCTCTGGTTAAAGGGGACAGTAAAGTGTTGTGATTGTGTGTCTACAACTGAAAGAGCAATGCAGAGAATTGTTTCCATATTCCTCAGAAATCATTGTTCTATCATGGGAAGTATTTGATTACTTTAAAATTGAATCATTTCATTTCTCCTTTCTGGATGTCATTTTTATTATTTTTATTTTAAACACATTTACTGCACTTCTCTCAATCTGTGGGAAAGGGTTGGTTAGTGGCTGTATATAATCACTCTACCAACTTCAGAGAGCATAAGTGGACTGGAATCAATAGCATTTCAGTGCTGTCCTTCTGTTTGAAGTTTGCTTTGAGCAAACCCATGACACCCTTGAAGAGAGGCCATTTCTCTTCCATTTATCAATCATTTGTCAGTGAGTGGGGATTATCCCTTTTCCACCTAAGTGTAAACTAGTTAACTTCTAGCAAGGTCCCTGAAATGCTGAGTGCAATAAATGTTTGATGTGGAGTCTGAAAATACAGTTAGAATACCTTGTGCTGCACTCTTATAGGATGAGGTGTGTGGGAGCCGGTTGCTGCACCTCCAACCAGCAAGAACATCTGCTGGGATCAGTAGCAAATGTTGGCTGGCGGATCATGATGCTCCTGGTTGGGAGAGTAGTATAGCACGTGCCACAGCACATCCCCGTTCCCCACAGCTCCCCATTAGGGATCTGTCCTTGACCAGCAGGATTCTTTTACTAAAGGGTGCACCAGACAATATCTGTGCTTCCCACTGCACTGGCCAGAGAGGAGTCAATCAGATGCCCATCAGCATTAGATACCAGAGCACTGAGCTCCATAGTAATACCGTAGACAGGAGCGAGAAAGAGACTTACTTACAATTACTGGCAGCTCAACTAGATGTCCATATTTTGGAATTACAGGCAAACACGTGTGTGTGTATGTGTGTGTGTGTGTGAGAGAGAGAGAGAGAGAGAGAGAGAAGTGTAAATTTCCAGATATGTGCACAAAAATCATCACATTCCAGACATTTTTTCTCAGTCAAGGAATAATCTTCTCAATATATTTTAGTAGTATACACAGTACATTAAATCTTTAGTAGCTATTTACCCAGCCATTAAATCTTTAGTTTTTACTTTTCATCAGTTTTTATGTTTTATCTAGGAAAATGGACTAGAAAAGGTAACATTAATTTTGTATTATTTGGGTTTATAAGATTGTGGCTCCATTACTCAATTTAAGCACATGTAACCCTTCTGCCAGGTGGAGCCAGCAGCAATGAGGGTTGGGTTCAGTATCTAGGGGTTCCTTTTCACCAATACAACACAAAACCGGCTCGAGCCCCCACCCAGTGACCTGGGACAATTACACACCACCCCCTGGGCGCCTCTAAGAGGCAATACTTCCCCTCTCGTAAGCACAGAGTCTGAGTGTAGCAAAAACTTTTAATAAAAGGAGGGAAAAAACTCAGCATTAATTTGGGAAAACATCACAACTAGGGTTTATAAACATAAACCATGAGCAAAAGACCCACTCCCAAGTAAGTTGGGCAGTGTCCATTTTTTGTCAGGTTTTTAAGTCCAGCAACCCAAAAGTCCCTTTAACGTGCCCGTCCCTCCTCTGCACCCCACTCACAGTTGCTGTCCTGAGCTAGTGCTGCCCCAGAGTTCAGAGGTTCCCTCCCACCTTGGGTGGAAGGGGTGGGTAAGGAGGCACCTTACACGCTCTGCTGCTTCAGGCACTCACTTGCCGCCCCACCGCCAATTGTCACACCTCTCTGTGGGGCTCTGCTCTGGCCCTCTTGGCCAGCTACCCTGCTGGCCGCTCACCACGCCTCTCCGCCAGCTGCCCACTCACTGCACCTCTATGCCAGCCACCCTGCTGGCCACACCTCTCCATCAGCCTCTCTGCTGGCTGCACCTCTCCACCAGCCGCCTGCTCGCTGAGCCTCTCCACCAGCAACACAGCTGGCCAATCGCCAAGATGTCTTCAGGGCCCACCACTTAACACAGCTCTCAGCTGTTAGTGGAGGAGCCTCATTGCTGGTGCACACTGGGCAGTCTCTTGCAAAGTAGGTCTAATACTTAGATCTAGGTATCAGTGATTTCAGCTCTGCAGCATGTAACATGATCCTCAATTGAGTCTAAATTAGCTCTTTTATTATACCATGGAAGGGGGGGGGTCAAATGGTGTCTAGGATCCTTAAACTGGACCCGCACTAACAGGTATAAGTACCAGCCCCACCCTCTCTTAACTCATTGTGTTTTAGAACCCATGTCCCCTGCCTAGCAAGTGCTGTTCAGCTGAGAGTGAGTCCCTCAATCGGGGTATGCCAGATACCGTTCTGCTGCCCTTGATTCACACAAGCATAACAAGAAGACTGGGGAACTAACACCAGCCACAAGCAATCATTTGGGCAAGCAATCCCATCATGCTGAGCACCTAGGCAGGGTGGGTGTGCCCATGCAAATGAGATCAGCTTCTGAAGTCCTTTTCCACAGCTCACCACTAGATGTCAGGTGAGAGCTCATTCAGACTCTGCGTACACACTCTTTCCCAAATACTGCCCTATTTGCTCCTGATTCAGCCCATTTACACTTCTGGCCAAGCAAGAAACTACCAAATTATTAGCATTTTTGTTTTCAATGGGACTTGTGCTCCTAAATCACACACTTTTGAAAACCCCACCCTTAATTCATTTGCAACTTTCTGAATATTACATTGAAAGCCTTTCAATCAATGCCTGTTGTTGCAATAATTATTCAGTAGAGGGCAGCACTCCATCCACCATAGCTTGTTATTGAGATCAATTTATTTATAAAATTACTAGCACCTTATTAATGTAGATAACTTTTTAAAGAAGTTAAAAGCTACAGTCTGAAGAATACTGCTGCTCTTCTAATCCATTTAAAATGCCGTTTCATGTGGTAAGATTAGCATGTGTGTACACTGTAAAGTATTGAGTAAAATGTTTGTTACTGATCAAAGTCAGACTGAAGACAAGAGTGTTGCTCTTATATAAATGAATTAGATCTCTTTCACAATGAAGCCTACATAATAAAGATTGTCAAAAGCCTGAGATTAATTATTTGATGTTAACTCTTGTTTTTTTAAAAAGGCAAACCAAGGAAGGGCTAATGGAGAGTCACTCCAGGAAACTCTTTATCACTTTCTTCCTAGTCTCTACATGGCAACTGTTTATAAAAGTTGAGTCCAAAAACAAAGTTGGGTTCAATATATGAAAGTATGAACTTCATATATTGAACGAATCATAAAAAGACTAGCTAGTTCTGAGGAAATTAGCATTGTTATGCTAGCACTCATTAATATTTAAGCATACAAACTCATTTGCATATTTATTCATTCGTTAACTCATGTTTGAGTGTTATGTGAGCTCTTCTCCACAGTTTGTGTTCTTAGTTTTCTTTCCAGCTCCAGAGGCAAACATACTCATCAATGGATTAAAAAAAAAGTAGATGCCACCTGAATTATTAAACTGCTACTCTTATTTCTAATCCGTGTGCTCTAGTAGTATCATATTGAACTAAACTGCACATAATGGCAATAATGCCAGGCAATAATGGTGGATTTTTGCCACAGGTTGTCATTGAAGATATAATACTCATTTTCAAGAGAGCTTCATTGTTCTTTTTTCTTTCAGGAAGCATTGTGAGTGTTGGTGACCCTAAGAAGAAATATACACGATTTGAAAAAATTGGTCAAGGGTAAGTACAGTTGGAGTTATATGTATAAATATGGGCCAAATACTTTGCTGGCATTACCTCATTGAAGTCAAGGGGGTAGCTCAGTGGTTTGAGAATTGGCCTGCTAAGCCCAGGGTTGTGAGTTCAATCCTTGAGGGGGCCACTTAGGGATCTGGGGCAAAATCAGTACTTGGTCCTGCTGGTGAAGGTAGGGGGCTGGACTTAATGCCCTCTCAGGGTAGAATCCCTTCTACTTCTAGGAGATAGGTATATCTCCATTTATTATTACATTCAGACTATTCGTTTCGATTGTACTTATTCCCTCCACATTGATCAGTGTTTTCCTGCGGCCAAGAGGAGTCATCAAAGAAATTTTCATGATGGCTGACTTGATTGCATAAGTTACTGGCACATGGCAAACTTGTCATTCCTCATCTGTGTGGTGTGGTTCATCTGCCTTCATGGAAGAAGCCAATTTTGATATGACCAAGAATTACATGGGCCTACTAGAGAAACAGAAGTTGACCTTATACTTTATTGCATAAAAAAATGCCATTTATCATTTTATCTGATGGGTGTTATTGTACAGCTCAAAATGACATTAGTCAAAAATAATTTAGTTGTTAAAGAGACTATTTCAGGAGTCAGGTTTAATATCATGTAATTTGAGAACAAAAATCAGAGGCTAAATAACTTGTTTCCCAGCATATATAATGAAAAGTATGTATAGAGAAATGCAATTCATTCTGATGCACAGAATCCTCACTAGCTGGCCATAAGAGACAGCATTTGCTAGTAATCAGAAACATGGTGTCTTCAAAGTGTTAGACGTTTACCCAGAATAGAATCCCATGTATGCTTTATCAGATGAGTAAGAACAAGGTAATTTTGAAATTGTGTGGTGTTTGACATGCATTTTAAATACTAACACTGACTACAGATAGGGTCTGATTCTCTTCTCCATCACAGCCAGTTATGCAACATTGTTTTCAGTGGAGTTACTCTTGATTTACATCATGTAAGAGCAGAATTGGGCCTTCAGGTTACCAGCAATAATTATCACTGAATTAAGGGTACTGAGGTTAGCAGGTATCTTTGCGCATTGTATATATTATTGGATTTGAATTTTCTGTAACTTCTGGTTGACTTGGAACTGGTATATGCAGAACAAGAAGGACCATGTCTTTTCAAGCGCACATTGCTTTTTCTTTTAGATTTATAATAAAAAGACTCTGGTTTGAAAGGGCAGTTATGGGAAGACGATTTCAAATAATGTCAGCTTTCATTACTTTCATTTACCTTATATCACTTAAAATAGATAAAAGTACATCTTCATTCTGATTGTACAACGTCAAATGTGCTAGTTAGAGTTAAATGAGAAATGAAACGTAATATGACCAATAGTATAACAGAGCCATAGTCCACCTTACAGGGTGCTCTAAATGGGTTTAGATAGGAACTTTTTGATCATCTTAAGTCCCAATGTGAGTATTTTCTAATGTCCATAAATATACATTTTAGAATGTAAATCTTGTAAACGGGGTCAAACTGCATGTATGTAAGTAGTGAGAAATTAGGCTCTTCTTTAACTTCTTGAGTTCTTAATTCAATGAACTTGTGTCTTCCTGTGCTTATGGTGGTGCCTCTTTATGGTATTGTTTTTGTGGAAATTCTCTGACCTGTGAAATCACAAATCTAATCACATGTAGATTAAGCACGAGGCATATTCTCACCAGAGCTGTGCATTACAAAGATGAGATAATTGCACTTCTGTGATGAGATAAACAAACACTAATAGCATGTGTTACTGCAAGCTATTTACCACAGCCACAAAATATTATTTACAGAAGAATTAAAGTCTTTGCATTTCTGATAACCATCTTGAAATCTTCTGGGAAACCATAAGATTTTTTTGCCTGGGTTGTACATTAAACAATGTATTATTATTGTAGAAGCAAATATCTTTCTGGGAGTTTAGAAGCAGGTATAGCTATAGTAGCCATTATTCTAACAGTGTTCTTACTTTGGGCTTCTAGAATTGGCGCATTATGTGCTATTCGCTTTTTAGCAAAACTTCACATAAAATCTAAATTTAACATGCTGTACTCCAGTGTATTAGACAGCAATTTTATCAAAGACATGAAGAGGCTGTTTCTTTAGTTGGGATTATGTGAATTTGGGGAGGGAGGGAGGAGGGGAGAGAGACACACACACACACCATGACCTTGCCTCTAAGTTTTGCTGAAAACAGCAAGCAATGGACACAAGGAAGGTCTATGTATCTCTAGAAATAAACTCACTTCTCTGCATTTCTTTTTCTGTCCAGACACTAGAGAACAATGTTAAGACTGTAGCGAACACATTCTTCCTTTAAGCAGGTCACTTTACCCTAGAACTACAGATAGTGACGAGTGCAGTGGTTGTCAGGGAACTGCAAGGCACGTAAATATTGCTATTACCAAAATAACTTATTTTGATGGCAAACATTTTGTTCCAAAATATGAACGTGCAAAGAAGTTTAGATAAAATAAGAACTGTCTGGAATTATTGGCCAAAATTCAACTTGAAATAGACCAGAACCATTTTGAGCTCTTGTTAACTTCATATATATATGTGTGTATATATATATATAACCTTCCCCAAAACACCCCAACAACCCATCTTACACAATGTTAAAGTTGTAAAGTCAAGCTCTTAAAAGTTAGGAAATGACACAATTAAGGTTGCTTGTGCATTTGCATTATGACAGTATTTAATTAAATGATCTCACACTTCTTTTACACAACTTTCCCTGCCTCATTCAATGTCAGGAGGACAGCAAAAGGCACTCTTGACACTAGGGTAACCTGCTTTCTCACACCAAATTTCAAGTCCCTACTTCCAAACATGGACTTACTAGAGCTTCTCAATGAAACAGTTGTAGGGATTTTTTAACAGGCAAAATAACATTCTTGGAAATGGCTGAACTTTCAAAAAAAATTTTTAGCTGAAGCTTAAAAAAAAAAGTAGCCTGAGACCAACACACCGCATGGAAAATTTCATCCCAAATGGTTGAAGTTTGGCAAAATTATAAGCACCTGGAAACAGGGTCTTATAATGAAAAACGTTGAGCAGCCTTAACTATCAGCATCACTATCAACTCTCTACCTACTGTGTATTATGATGACTTTAAACTTCAGACCTGCAAGTAGGAAAATAGTGAGAGAAGCTATTCTTGCTGGATTTCTTAGTCACTTAAAAGTGGGATGTATAATATCTTTCACAACTTTGAGAAAGAGAACCTAGTCTCTTAAGAATTCCTGTTTGATTTTGTAACCACAGAATTTTGGATTAGCATCTGAATCATTGCAGGCTTCCCTGAAAGAAGCTTTTTTGAGACACTCCCATCTTTTTTTTAAAAGTGAAAAATATATAATGACTCAGATTAAGGACTTACAAATGCAGAGCAGTGTTTGCATTCAAAGAAAAGACATACAAAAACCACCCCTTTGGTTTTATGAGGACAGGACAGAAGTTTAATCTTATAGCCAAGATGAAAATATATTTTGACCGCTGTGATATCAAAGTTTCATTCCACATATTTCACGAGTCTGGCAAAGGGACTTGTAAATGCTCCTTTACCTTGCACTGAATACAGATCCCAAAAGAGAGCTGAAGCATGTGGGAAGTGAAGTTTGTTCTGAGGATGCTGTCCGCTCAGGCTTTGCTTTTCAAGTGAGACAAGAAGTTGATGTGCTTATTTACAGGATGGGACATAGTAAATGAGATGATGTGGCTGTTTATGTATTTAGATAATGTTAATGAAGATGACACAGCTTATTGAGTTGATTTCCTGGCATTTATTACAAATAATCAGTTAATATGATATTGAAGATAGTAATAGAATAGGAAATGAGTGGCTAGATCTTTCAGTAGCTGTTAATAAGGAGACTAGAGGGGAAGACATGGTTCCCTGGCAGACTTCAGTTGAAGAGGAGCTTTGGATATGAGGAAAAGTGAATTGGGTGGGCAATCACTCAGCAGTGCTCCATATGGCTAGTAAACAGTGTACATTAGTCAGCAGAGTCGCACGCAGAGATAGGTGAGCTTCAGAGCTGAATCTCTTTTTGGGGGGTTTGTCCTTGGTTTCGGATTTGAGGACATTTCAAGATACCTAGGAAACATACGTTATGGCTGCTTGATAGAGAAGGCTACACTGGCTCAAATCAGTTTCTGGTTCCTATCTAAATTCTTAGCAGATAGCCTTGAGCCTACAAAAAAGCATCCTAATTCAAATAACTGTTTTGAATAAACCCTAACAGGAGTGAGCTAAGGAAGTACAGCTCAGTATTAGCAACCCTGAATAAACTGTTGGATTTTTATGAAAACAAATTGGATTAATCTCCACAATTAGAAAATGCATTTGCATAGAAAAATGCATTTGCATTTATATTAAAGGAATGCATAGCATGCCAAATGATAACATTGTTTCCAATTCAGGCACTCAGTGTGTGGTGCACAAAAGAGTGAGTCTGGCAAATTAAAATGCTATGGAAATATTTCAGCTTCCAGGTGAACAGAACTAACATGTAACACTGGGCAACACTAACTGGTTTCAATTGAAATGAGCTGGTTTTCACTCCGAGTAAGTAAACGTTCCAGCTTCCCTTCCCAACATTTCCATCCTGGTCCATTCACTTCTGCAGACAAGCAGGAAAGGCTCTCTAGATGATCACAGTTTGAGAACCAATGCTTTAATTCAGGTGTTAGCCTCCAGTAGTGTTAACAAATGTTACCATGGCCCCTCGACATTTGAATCCGTTAGGTGGTTTACTCTGTGTATTACCTCTTCCCAATTCTAGTCATCCACAACACTGTAGGGAAAGAATCTTTCTTAATCAGGAACAGATGGTAAAAAAACAGAATGTCTAGTCTGCATATGCCGATCAGTGTGTCACTTTATTTTCTGGTGGCTCTATGACAGACTCCAGATCTGCTTTGAAAATGAAACATGAATGTAAGGGCGATGAAGGATTCAAATGTCTGACACCCTAAAATAGGAAGCTGCCGAGTGCCTTGATGTGCTTAGGAATCTGGGGCTTCTTATTTATTTATTTGTATTCATTTTTAGGAGTCTAGGACTTCTCACCTAGCAGAATTTTACAAATAAAATTAACATAATCTCTAAGTGCATGTATACAATTAAAAATCACATAGTGCAATATGGCAAGTTAACTCAGGGCCAGCCCGAGGCCTCAGCAAATCTCTGCCTCAAGAAGAACCTCAGGCTTCCTAAATCATCCATCCATGTTGTGAAGATCAGCAAACTCTGGCTCTGAGGAAAACATTTAAAATATCAGGACAGCTGTGCAATGTTGAAAAACCAAAAGAGAGCTCATAGAAGGTGAGCAATTGGGCAGAAAATGGGATGTTGAGAATAGGAAATAAACTTTGCAGCGCTTCATTCAAGAAGCTAGGAAACAACATAAGTAGCTCAACTCAACCACATTTGAATCTCTCCTAGATGTTTTTCATCAATGTTAAGATAAACCTTTAGGAAAATTGAGATATTGTCAAGGGTTGCTTGTTGCTTTAAGACTAAAGACAACAAACAGTGGCTCTGCAGAAAGCCTACAAGCAAACCCAGTGTGGGCTGTAATCTTTGGGTAGTAAACTAACGGCATCTCAGGCACTGATAGTCCTCAGTTTGTGACTGTGTCTTAGGCCTGGTCTACACCGGGGGAGGGGAGATCGATCTAAGATACACAACTTCAGCTACGAGAATAGCGTAGCCGAAGTCGACGTATCTTAGATCAACTTAGAATCACTTACTTTGCGTCCTCGCGGTGCGGGATCAACGGCCGCCATTCCCCCATCGACGTTGCTTCTGCCTCTCGCTGGGCTGGAGTTCAACAGTCGACGGGAGAGCGATCGGGGATCGATTTATCGCGTCTGCACTACACGCAATAAATCGATCCCGGATAGATCGATCGCTACCCGCCGATCCGGCGGGTAGTGTAGACATACCCTTACTCCTGGAAGATCTACAAAGGGAATCCTTTTCCCTAATTTTTGCCTGCTTTCTTATCATCCACTGCCAGAGTCCCAGAGCACTCCTAGGAAAGGAGGACTGAGCACAGCTCCCTCTGAAGCCCATAAAGTGTACCCCTAAATCATCTGGAGGGGTCATAGGTAGAGCTGGTTGGGAGATGTAGCTTATTTCCTGCAATAACAAAACAGAAGAAAATGAAAATTTTTCATTTTTTGTCACAATTTGGATGCAAAAATGTTTGGCTTTGGGGGGGGGGGGCGGGGGAGAAAGGACCCTGAACATTTTTTGGTTTTTCATTTTTCAACCAAAAAGCCCAAAACATAAATAAAAAGCATTTTTCATAGAAAAAAATTGCTTTCATTTTGGCCAGGTCTAGTCACAACAAATGACTCTGGGTGCTCCTTTCACTCAGGTGCTGAGCTTGGGTTTTTATCTTGCATCCTTTGCATGATGCGGTGGCTTGTTGTACACAGCTAAATACGGTGCTGGCTGAATAAAGGTGTTTTGTAAACATCTTAGGCAGAGATATGGTGTATGCATTTAACTCTGCTCAAAGGCACTGTACATCTCCTCATTTCTTGGCTTCTGTTTTTTTCTAGGGCATCGGGTACTGTTTATACAGCAATAGACATTGCCACAGGACAAGAGGTGAGTGCTAATATTAAATCCAGATTTTTATGTAATTCTTCAATATTTTCTCTTTTATCATGAATATTATGTCATACTCATTGTTGACATATAGGTATCAGTTACTTTGCTTTGCTATTGACTTAAATAGAACCAGAACTTCACCTTTAGTATGGCCAGTTGTTAAGTGGAATATTTCCCCTACCTACTCTTTCCTCAAACCAGTTCTTGCATCCTCTTAAATTTTATCAATCCCAACTAGCAACCTAGACTATTACGGCATTCCTGGTTGTATTTGTGGTATACAGAGAAATCTGTAAAGGCATCCCAGATAGCACCTGTTGCTGGTTTACACATCATTTTTGTTACTGATCTGTATGATCCTATAGTGTGGAAGCAGTTATACCAGTATAAAGGTATTTATATCAAAAGAGTAAAAAATAAATTTACAACACAAAAAACTTGTGTAGATCAGACTTTAGATTAGTGAGAAATATAGATTGTGCATCCTCTAACCTAACTACAGACTTATGGATAACCCTAGGCTTGAAGATACCCTGGGTTTGTCAAACAGTTCAGCCCATCTCTAATTGGTATTAGGAATAAATACGGTTCATTGCAGTGACCTGAGAAAGTTGTCCAATAGCATTATTAAGCACTGTCAGAAAGCGTAACCAGAAAGAGTATGAAAAGAGAAGTTATATCCTGCACAGAAGGACATGCTAGCTCTGTCTTAATTACTGAATGTATTAACACAACAACCTGTTGTCAGATTAGCCGATGGATGTTTCCGTCACTTAGTTCCAATTTATCTTAATAATTGATTCAACTATATAGTAATATCCCTGAACACTTATCTACAGCACTTTTCATCTTCAAAGTGCATTGCAAATATTAATTAAAGACAGAGCATTATTAAGCCACAATTTTATATTTTAGTGACATTGAAGTTGGGTTGACCCAGACCATTAAAAACAAGAAAACTCAAAATTAAAGGTAAAGATCAGTCCTTAAAACATCCATTTATGCTTAGGTCATGTCTCACAGTACAAGACACTACACATTGATCTAAGTGTGACCTTGCAATAGCTGGTCACTGTGCGGGGAGTGGAGAATGAATGAGATCTTAAATTAAGAATGTCTTGACTTTGAACTTCCCAAGTTTTGCTACTTTTAGTTGTCACCTTCATGTTCATTTCTTTTCTTTTTTTTCAAACCAAAGTTTTTTAAATTATATAAAATCCTGTATAAAGGTCAACATTTGCAAGATTAGGTGACTAAAGTGAGACCCGTAAAGCTATATTTAAACATCCAAATAAAAATGGCATGATTTTCAGAGGTGCTGACCACCAAAGCTCCCAGTGACTTCTCTCAGGATCACAAACACAAACACATTAAACTGATTATGTGACTAATATACAGTAATGGTATTTTTATAAGGGTTCCTGTACCCTTTAGAATGGTTTAGAATAGTTAACATCTACCATGAAAATACATGTTTAGGCCCCAATCCTGCAAACATCTACACACGTGCTTAATTTAATCACAGAAATAATCCCATTGACTAATTGCTCATATGCTTAAAGTTAAGCACATGTATAAGTGCTTGGAGTATTGGGACCTTACCCAGTTCTTGTGGGAGGGGTCTATCTGGGACTCCTTGTTTGGATGCCTTACAGTTCCTGCTCACCTGCATTCCAGGGAAGTGATTTCTTAACCAGGTCCAAAGAGGCCAACACAGAGCTGGAGTAGTGGCCAGGAAGGGGCTGCTTGTCCCATGTTAGATAGGCTGGATTTCATTCATTCCCCATTCAAACCCTTTGTTTTTTGAGATGGAGTGAATTTCACCTCTGGTGCATATGGGACAGATAATACCAAGTCATATAACGGTTGCCTGACATTTCCTGTTATAAGACCCTGTTTTCAGTTGCCAGAGATCTGCTGCAGGCCACACATTATTTTTGAAATTTTTTAGTCAAAATGATTCAGCTATCTCTGAGAATGAGGCTACATTATTTTGAAAACTACATTACATTGAAAACTACATTATTTTGTCCATGTTTAAAAATTCTGGCAACGTTTTCTTTGAGAATCTCTAGTGTCTCCATGCTTTGGAGCAGGGACTTGAAATTTCGCCTTTCTATCAGGGATATGCCTTTGCATCCCAATTAATAATCTGCTCAAATTTGGCAATGTTATAAGCATTTGAAAAATCACTATGTGTGCTCAGTAGAGATGTCTTAGATTTTTAGCAGTTCAGTTCCCCCAAATTCTGTCTGCACTGGGCATGTTCCAGCTGGGGGTTGAGTAGCACTTTTCTTGAAGTTGCTGCTGTGGGCTGGGCCCCAGGAATGAAAACAAGGAGACAATTACCACTCCCGCACCCCCACCGCTGGGTCCGGGCAGTGTGGAGAAGGAAGCTGCCTGATTCAAATGTGGAGGGGACAAGAGTCAGACCTGGGATGAGGGTTAGGAGTAGATTTAGACAAGGAGGGTGGTGGATGGGGAGGAAAAGGGGAAGCAGGGAGTAGGGGTTGGGGGGAAACTGGAACTGGCTGGGCAAAGAGTGTGAGACTGGGAGCTGGGTTGGGGAAGGTGGACTGGCTGTACAAGGAGACTAAGACTGGAAACCAGTGTGCAGAGGGAGAACGGGGACCAGCTGTGCAAGGAGAGTGCGACAAAGAGTTGGGGAGGTGGGGGAGACCAAATGAAGAGCCCAGGGAGGAAGACAATGGGGAGGGGGAACATAAGCAAGGGAGAGGTGGGAAGGTGACGGAAGGCCAGGGGTAGGAGGGAAGGAGATAGATTGGAGGAGAAGCCAGGTTAGGGTGAACTGGGATTGGCTGGGCAAGGAGATAGGGGACAAGGAACTAGGGGAGATTGGAAATGTTTGGGCAAGGAGACTGGGAGCACAGGAGAGGGTGAAGACTGGGAGTGGAATGGAGAGTCTAGATGGGGAGACTAGGACAGGTTAGTCAAGGAGAGTGGAACTGGGATAAGAAGCCTGATGAGTGGAGACTGGGACTGGGTAGGTGAAGTGAATGGGACTGGGATGAGCAACCAGGGTGGGGAAGAAGAGACAAGCCTGGGGTCGGGACAGGTTCAGAGGACATGGCAAAAGAAGTCATACTTGGGGCGGATATGGGCAGAAGAGTCTGCAGTCTGGGGCGGAACCCAAGATTTGCCTCTCACCGTTCCTCTGCTATTTACAAACATCTGTGAAACCCGGTGGCAAAGTATCTCATTCCCTTCTAACATTGGTCCACATAGAGGATGACAATCTAATTTTGCTATCAACTACTTCATTAGCTCAAGTGGCAGAGATCTGTGTGGTGGATCTAAAGGTTCTAACCCTGCTGATGACCCACCTTGGTGCCAGTATGATGCTATGAGATGGAATATCTGGGTGGTGGGGGTTACAGGTTTTTTTATTTTTTACAAACCTAGAAAATTGCACACAAGACTTTATTAAAAGACTATTATTTCAGTTGCCAAGTCAAGCACTCAAGTTAGGAAATGTCAGAATTAAGTATGTCTCTTCTGCCTTAATAATGTTCTTTTAATGTCACTTTTTGTATGAAATTTTATATAATTTATGTAAGGGGAATAAATAATCTTCCCTGTGGAGAATAGTTATTGAACTTGTATTGTTGCCATACTATTGCAAAATGGTTTTATTTTTTTATGTTACTCAAAGTACCAAAATCACTAATTCCTTGCAAAAATGAATGCAATGGATTGAGACCATTTTGGAATAAGCTAGGACTGCAGAATGTTAGTGATATTAAGGAGCAGATGACATTTTTAAAGCCATTTTATATACTTTGCAAAATAAGACATGTAAGGCAGTGTACTCTGTAATTGGCACCCAAGTAGTGGGTGAAATAGTGTGGATTTCAAAGTATAAAGCAGAGTATTGCAATGCAAGTTACTGAGCATCAATGCCTAATAAAAGGGCAGTTTGGTATAGTTCTCAGCTGCTCTGAAACATATGGTCTCAAACACATTTATTTCTTTTTCATTCATTTATGCTATTAAACTTAGTATTTAACAAAATGTCATTGTAGGTGGCCATAAAGCAAATGAATCTCCAGCAACAGCCTAAAAAGGAACTAATTATTAATGAAATCCTGGTCATGAGGGAAAATAAGAACTCTAATATTGTTAACTATTTAGACAGGTAAGTTGTGCCAGTCATTATCATTGTAGAGCTTGTTGATCTACGGTGCGTCAAAGATTTAGCCAGACCATTTTTTTTAAATTTTGTGTGCACATGACCATTTGCGCACACAAAGCAGATCACTGAACATAAGATCTATTTACACAAACATACAGAAAGCTGTCCTTCATGTGTGCATGTGAAAGATTCCCGCACACTATGTAGACACAATTTTTGAAAATTTTGACCACCACGTGCTTTTACTGAAAAAAATGTCAATAACTACATAAATCTGCATGTTTTATTAGTAGGACACATTCTTCCTATTTTATTAAATGGGCCCTGGCAAATAGTGATAGAATCTATGTCAACTGGGGCTTCCCACTAGGATACCATTCATGTAATTTCAGTGAAGACTAGATTCCTGTTGGGATTTTTTTTTTTTTAATGTTCATGTTTAAAGCACTTCAGAAACTGATGCCTTGTCAGTTTTAAAATTGTTTTTGTATCTCCATGGATACTTCAAAAATGCACTAAAAATGTTCTTGCTGTATTGTCACTTCTTTGCTTCTGATAGGCTACATGAAAAACATTCAGCTACAGCGGGATTGTGTTTTCTGCAGGCAGCACATGAAGGATTTCCTTTCCCTATCTTTATATTAGTCAAGGTTTTCCAAACTGTTGATCAAATTCCATCTTCAGACACCATTGGCTGCTGTGCATCTTATACCTCTTGGAGTTAATGGTTATATTTCTATATAAACAAGTAATGTTAGACAGCCTAGTTTAATATTCTTTACATTTTCTAAACTGCATTTTTACTATCTAAAGCTTGCTGTATAGTTAAAGTATTGCCTATAACGTATTACCTTTTCATTTGGACTACACCCATTCTTCTAACACTGTGAACTGTTAATTATATCTGGTCATCAATGAAAAATGCCAGATAGGCAAAGTCATCTGTGAGTTTCTTTTTGTCAAAACAGCTCTGTAAATAGTTATGCTTACTGATGGTGGTGTTTTCATTTTCTTGTTTCAGCTACCTAGTAGGCGATGAACTTTGGGTAGTTATGGAATACTTGGCAGGAGGCTCTTTAACGGACGTTGTTACTGAGACCTGTATGGATGAAGGACAGATAGCAGCTGTCTGTAGGGAGGTAAGAGGTGCCATGCATGGATGTGCTTGCTGGGATAGTGTGTAATGTAGTGTAATAGTGTGGTAAGAATGTAAAGGATAAACAAAGATGTATTTTGAGATAAGTTGTCTTTTTAATACTGGAGAAGGACGAGCGTCTTAAAGGAAATCAGATCTATGTTCTGCTGAAAAATGTCATCTTTGTAATAAAATTCACTTCTGATGGCACTTTTTATTGATTTGGTAGTGTTTAGCTTTGCTTCTTTGAATGTTTACCTGCGGTAGTTCAGCAGTGCACCTTATTCCTTGGCCTTTAAAAGGAAATAATCTTGCCACAGAATGTAAAAAACTGCAAGTAAAAACAAATGCTAATTTGTTCAAGTATGAGAAATTACGTGACTAAAAAATATTTAAAAATCTGCTGTAAATTGTAACCCCAAAGTCTTTGTCATGCAGCATTTTGCCAATAGTGATCCAGTTCATACTGAAAGAACTTTTTTTCTTTTCTGGCAAATAATAGTTTGTCATATGAGATAGAGATGGCAAAATTCATTGTAGCAGCAATCATTCCGTCTGTGCTTCCAGGCTATCGTCTGTAACAATAATTGACATTTCTAATTCAAAATCTAATGTGCCTTCATTTAGAAAGTTATTATTCTAATAGTGTTGAAGCAGCAAGCTATTTCACTTGACAGCACAATATTCTGCCATTACTCACAATTCATCTAGAAATTACATCTTTTAAAGATATTTTTATCCCCCATATAATGAAATCAGGCCATTAATTTTTACCTTTATGTTCCTTTTTTATATCAGTGCCTGCAAGCGCTGGATTTCTTGCATTCAAACCAAGTGATCCATAGAGACATCAAGAGTGACAACATTCTTCTCGGGATGGATGGATCTGTCAAATTGAGTAGGTGTTCTTGTTCAGGTGGCATTATTCCAGCGGTTGTTATGGAATTGCTAACCGACTGCCAGTTATCAGAAGGAAGTGATAGTACATTGGCCACTGCAGCCAAGGAATGTTTCATTTTAGAACAATTTTAACAACACAGGGAAATCTCAGAACCTCAGAATTTTGAGGTGACTCAAAATTATTTGACTATGTTTGGAGCCCAGAGTTCTGATCTAAGGGCCTGAAAGACATGCAGTTTCTCACATAAATAAGAGCTGTAGAGTCCGACTTTGTTAAAAGAACTTAAACAATCAAATTCAATAGTTGTTTGGTTATATCCTGTTATGTAAGCAAGAGCATGGCCATGTTTCCAGACAGATACCTTGATGCATTCTTGTGCGGAGAATGGAATATTTGTATTTGTTTGCTTCATAGTCCAAGTTGGTGTTAACAGTATTTTTTTCCCTTCTCTGCAGCTGATTTTGGGTTTTGTGCTCAGATCACACCTGAGCAGAGCAAACGGAGCACAATGGTGGGGACTCCCTACTGGATGGCACCGGAAGTAGTGACAAGGAAAGCATATGGCCCCAAAGTTGACATCTGGTCCTTAGGAATCATGGCAATAGAAATGGTGGAAGGAGAACCCCCGTACCTTAATGAAAATCCTCTCAGGGTAAGGTGCAAGTGGAATCATATAGCACTGTCCTTCTATGCTGTCCCACTTTTAGATACAAAATCCTGTCCAAACCACACAAGCTCCATATTGTTTCAACAGTATCATTGCAGCATACCAGTTATACACTGTTGCTATAGGCACAAAAATGAGGGCACCTCAGAAGATAAGTGACATGGAGTTATTCTCAATATGTGTCATTTTTGCCTTCAGGGATGCTAAAAAATTCTCAGTATGTCTGCTTGTTTTCTGAAATCTCCTTCTGCCGTATCTCTAATGACAAGAATCTTTCTGAGTCCAAGTTTCTCCAGCTGATGGAGTTTTGTGAAAAGAATTTCAAACAGAACAGGGAGGGAAAGCAGAATTTTCCCAAACACAGATCAGTGTATATTTGTTAAATAAATGAAATGTCTTGTCTTAAAGTGAAATCTGTAATGACTTATTAGTAAATGCAGTTTTAAAGTTACGTTTTCACACAAATATTGGTAGTAAAAAATTGGGGCATTTATATTATGGAATAGTTGATATTTTTGTTCTAAGAAATTTAGTCCTTTCCTATGTTAATCAATTTGCATATTAAAATGAGTGACTATTAAGGGACAATCTTACATAATTGTATGACTGAATGAACACCCAGTTAAACACTGGTCACCCTTCCCTGGGGTGGATTCCTGGAGTGGTACCGCAGCCCACATTTACCAGAGGAAGTACAGCTTGTATCTCCCTTCCCTATGACACTAGGAGGAATTCAGACCATGGATTAACATTTCATAAATAATTCTAGATTTGTGTAGAGAGAATATCAGAACAAAGCATGGCCTCTGGGTTCTCTCATGGGATACGGCTGTGCTGCAGTAAAATACCTGCAGCACCAAGTCTCAGGCCCTGGGTCAGTTGACTCGGGCTCAGGAAATGGGTAGGGCTGCCAATTTTGGTTGGACGTATTCCTGGAGGTTTCATCACGTGACAATCTTTACTTCCTGGAGACTCCAGGACAGTCCTGGAGGGTTGGCAATCCTAGCAGTGGATTCAAACATTGCAATGTAGACACCTGGGCTTGGGCTGTAGCCCAGGCTTTGAGACCCTCCCCCCTCACAGGGACTCAGAGCCCAGGCTCCAGCCCAAGTCCGAATATCTACACTGCAATTGCATAGCCCCATGAGTCCAGGTGCCACAAGTCAGCATCAGCTGACCCAGGCCAACCTTGGCCATGCCGCAGGCCTTTTATTGCAGTGTAGACATACTCATAGGTTCTGATCTGTGATATCCAGACTGCACACATCAGCACACAGACCGCTGCCTCTGATGAACAAAAATAATGGTGGAGGCGAAACTGTGTTGGTCATTGCCATTAAGGAAAAGAACAGTAAGGATGAAGTCGCCCATAGGGCTTTAAACAAACTTGACGTTGCAGAACCTTTTGCAAAAGGTTCTTGATTCTTTTGGAAAGCCACAGTTTGGGGGTATGCGGTGCTAAGCCTGGAAAGGCTGCACTGTGGGCTTTCCTTCACTTGCACACAATAATTTGAACCTGCAGACTGCTTCTGTCCAGTGCTTTCTGCACCACTGCACGGAGGTACTGTGGGGGAAGGGACATGGCGAGTGGATTGATAATTACACGAAGTGGGAGCCCCACCTCCAAAAGGACAGGGCAGTAGACACTATTACTGCAGCCCTGGTGCTACAGCAGTGGCCTCTGAACACAACCAGATGTGCTCTGCTCCTTTGTGGGGAGAATGATTCCATACACCATCATCTTCCTCAGGGAACCCTTGCAGAAACCTTCATGCCCAGGATTTGGCCCAAAATCTGGCAAGGAAAATTAGCGTCACTGAAGTCTCCAGCCGGTCCTCTGAAATCCAGCTGATTTTGACCTGCTGCAATCTCCATACTATATGATACCAGCGAGCGGATTAGAAACTGCAAATCCATTATTGCAAAGCTAATTAGGCTTCTCATCTGTGACTGCATTCAAATTCAGTTATACCTCTTCCCACCCAGGTTAACTCAAAGAGGTGGTCTCTCTCCCTGCTGAAGTTATGATCTGTTGGCTCACCCTAATTCCCAGAAGTAAACTCTTCAGGGCATCCTCAGTGACAGGTCCATGCCTCTGAAACCAGCTCCCATGGGTTGTCTGGGGAGCTTCTAGCCACAGACCTGTTTGGCCAATTTGCTGTCAGATTTATAGGTCATTGTAGTGGTTGTGTTTAAGGGTTTGTCCGTGTTCAGGGAGTTCTGCAAAGCTTTAAACCGAAGGGTTGATACTTTATTTTGTGAATAATTGTTTTAATAATGCAAGGTGCCCAGGTGCTTTAGTTGCTGGCACCAATATAAATGTATAAATAAATAATAAAGGCATTTAAAGGTCATTAATCATGGACAGAGTTAATAGCCATCCTGATGCAAAAGCCTGTGTCATTTCCCAGGCGCAGAGGAAACGCATTGCACTTTGAACTACAAGTGTTCAGAGACAGTCTATGACACATGTGCCCTTTTCTGGCCTCTGGAGATCTTAATTCGCTTCCAGTTCCACGAATACAGCCTGCAATAGTGTTACTCTCTTTTCACAGTGATTTTCACTGTGCCAGCCGTGCACTCAGGCCCTGAGACACAAGCCTGAGTGCACAAAAATGCAATCCATGTTGGATCTCCCAAGCTTCAATTAAAAAAACCCACTTTTCTTCTTTTTTATCTATGAGTCACCTGTTGCACGAGTTGTATTAGTTTTCATCAAAAATTGCAAAATATTTCTAGAGTGCTTTGGACGCTACAGTTCCCAGCCTGAGAGTCCTCATAAACTGATTCTAACACACGTGGGCACGACACGTGACCCATATAAGGTTTGTATCTAACTTTCCCAAATCACAACCATAACTATCTGCTGAATCCTTCCTGTTTTTTTCTCTATGCCAAATGCTTACTGCCCCTTTGCAGTTCAGTTACTACCAATGTGAAATGTGCTCACTTCCTACATACTGGACATGTTTTTTCTGCCCTCCTTTGCAAAACATAAATGATAAAATTCCCTCCTTTCCCACTTCCCCTGAAATGCCTGGCTAAGGATGACTATTCCTCATGACTCATGTATTGTGATGAAATCAGCACAGTGAGTCAGCTTTTAAAAGGGCTACTGCATTTAACCTGCAGCTCCTGTTTGACTTGGAATTCAAAACAGGGCAGATGCAACTCGTATATTGATACTAAGCCTACAGCAAACAGAAGGGGGTCAGTAAGTTTTAAAGTCCATTGGAAACAAAAAGTCATCTGACTTCTTGAATGTCTCCAGTCTGGATGGAGTCATTTAGGTGATAAAAGCTGAAAATAATCAATTCAGCTATGAACTCAGCAGTCCTCAGACACAGTGACACAGATTTGAATGATATCAGTGTAAATCCAGAGATATCCGCGAAGTCAAATTACTCTGGATGGACAGTGGTGTAAATAAAACCTGAATCTGTCCTGACATTCTAGGTCCCTCTAAGATCAAAGCAAATATCTGCTTGTGTACGGCAGTTGCTCTAAGAGGGTAACTTTTAGGCCTAGAAAGCCTTGCTCTATGTTTAAGATGGTAAAAAAAAAAGTGGATGTGGTGACTCTCTGTTTGAATGCTAATGGGACAGAACTGGTACTGTTTTAACAGAAACATTTTTTTGGGAGGGATTTCCAGGCCTCCTCTTATTCTGAAAGTCCAAGTGCGAAGAGTTGGTAGGGTTCCATAGGTCCCTTTTGTAACCTACGAAAGGATTCAAAGTGTTCATGTCATAACAACATCCTGTAGTGGCATAATAGGCTTGTGCTATAGGTTTTCAACTTTCTAGGCCTCGATCACAAGTGAAATGTGTCTAATGATCTTCACTCAGGCCTCATTGGGTATGTTCCCTTCGCAGGATTGTGTGTCAGTGTTCTGATTAGATATCCAGAACAAACATATTGGGTTTTGCAGATTAGAATGAAAGTATAAGACATTGTTGGAGGTCCATTGATGTGTCCTCAACCCATGACAAACATATACTACTCCTTATCCACAAGCATTAAGGACCGTATTTTCAAATATGAAGGGACACAAATGCATGTACAATTGTGTGCCATGCTTATATTTGCTGATGATGTGATTGTGTGCACAAACTGAGTATTTGTGCACTCAAATGGCCCAGTGAAATGCTTAATCAGGAACTTGCTGTGGAATTCAACCCTTGCCACTGAATTCTTTGCTTGCTCCAGAATCTTAGCTTTCACCTTTATTTTTATTTTGTTCCAATTATGTTTCTACAACTTTGGGTTTAGAAGATGACCTTGAAAATGTGAAACAAGCATAACGGTTATAGTTTTATCTTTCTGAGTCTTCTGAAACAATCATTTTTGAAGTGTGAACTAGCTCATTCATCTCAATGGGTTGCATATTCTGAAACAAAGATTACACTTGAAATGTCTGCATTAACTAGTTAATTTCTTAGTCCTGGTCTACACTATAGAGTTAGGTTGACGCAAGGCATCTTAAGTTGACTTAACTTTGTAAGTGTCTGTACTAAAATTTTGCTCCCGCTGATGTAACTCGCTCACTACACTGACTTAATAACTCCACCTCCATGAGAGATGTAGAGCCAATGTCGATGTAGTTAGGTCTATGCAGTGTCAATGTAGACACAGCGTTGATTACATCGACTGTTGCTGGCTTTCAGGAGCCATCCCACAATCCCTCCACTGACAGTTCAGTCGGTGCAAGCGCTCCTGGTGAGGACGCACACCGCCGACACAAGGAGCGAAGTGTAGACATGCACAAGTGATATCATTACTGTGACGGCTGTATGACGACATAAGTTAGTCAATTTAATTTTGTATTGTAGACATGCCCCTATACTTTTGCAAAAACATCCAGCTAATGTGCTTAGCCAGTAGTCCCAAACTGTCCTCCCCCTCCCCCCCAGTGATCAGAGTCCCATTGTCACTTGCCCAGCTGGCAAAACCTTCAGTTTACTCTCTAGCAACTTGTACCATGCAGATGTCCATCTACTTTGTGTACCTGTTAAGTGGGCATGCAAAGTGGGCATGCAATTGTAGGCGTATTTTGAAAATCAAGTCCTAAATTTCCCTATTTTCCTCTCTGAATTGATGAACTGGTGCACTGCACTTGAGTTATGATACAAAATCACAGTGATAACCAGTTGTCCAGAATGAATGGAAGTATCTACTGCATCACTCAGTCATATGGAAGCGGTGTTTAAGGGAACAGTGAGCACTGCAGAGATGCACTTGAATTATTCCTTGTTTCTTTGAAATACACCTCTACCCCGATATAACGCAACCCGATATAACACGAATTCAGATATTACGCGGTAAAGCTGCACTCCGGTTTCACCTATAACGCGTTAAGATTTTTTGGCTCCCGAGGACAGCGTTATATCAAGGTAGAGGTGTATGTGTTTAGACCTGGTCTACACTTTAAATGTTTTGCCAGGGTAGCTATACCAGCAACCCCCCTTCCCGCCCCCTCCCCCTTGCAGGCACAACTTATGCCAGCAAAAAATTGCTTTTGTTGGGCTAGCTTATTAAGCAAATGCAATAAGCTACATGGACAAAAGCCATTTATGTATCTACACTAGGGCTTTTGCCAGCATAGAAATGTCACTGAAAAATCACACCTGTAATGGACATTGCTTTGCCAGCAAAAGTTGCGAGTGTAGACCTGGCCTTAAACAGGAATACCTATTAGATGTTGAGGTTAATGGATTAAACCCTCTGATTTAATGTTTCTCTAGGCTTTGTATCTGATAGCTACTAATGGAACCCCAGAACTTCAGAATCCTGAGAGACTCTCTGCTGTGTTCCGAGACTTTCTGAACCGCTGTCTGGAAATGGACGTAGACAGACGAGGGTCTGCCAAGGAGCTTTTACAGGTAAAATGGGCACAGGTGTGGGAGGTGATTGCAAGTGAAAAGTCTATGTAAGTGGTGGCATTTGTGTCCTCCAAATATGGAGCCCCACTAGCTATACAGGGAGTTGGCGTAGTCGGATCTTCATAGTGCATTTCACTTCAAGCTTGGCACTTTTCACACTAGCAGTAGCTGTTCTGTAATGTGTATCATTTTCCTTTTCAGAACCAAGTAACGGTATTTGAATGGGGCAGGGGAAAGGGGGTGTGAGGTGGGGCTGATGCTCCTCCACTTATCTGGGTTCAGTTAAGGAGGAAATCCTTTGAAGTTAACCAAATCTGAAACACAAGTGTAAATGAGATGAGAGTCTGGCCCCAGAGATGAGAGGCCAATGTGCACTCTGTCACCTAGCACCCTGTAGTCAGAATTTTGCCTTCATGCAAAAGGCAACTGATGTGAACCTGCGCCTCAGAGGTTCTGAATGCAGGATCTGGGCCTACAATAAAACTTGGGCCAAATTCATCCCTGGAGTCGCTAGAATTGCACCCGAGATGAATTTGTCCTTCGTGTTTTGAAAAGTTACAGAGTATTGCGTCTTGTTAAAATTAGAGCCTAAGTATGGCGCAAGCACAACAAAAAAGCTGCTTGAAAGTTAGGGTAAATGGGCTTTGCATGGAAAATAATGAATAATTTTTCTTTCTGTTTTTGTTTTTAATAGCATCCATTTTTGAAATTAGCCAAGCCTCTCTCCAGCCTGACTCCTCTCATCATTGCAGCAAAGGAAGCAATTAAGAACAGCAGCCGCTAGCATTGTGGACTGGCTTTACCCCAGGCCAGCTCCCTCCAGAGCGGGACTGAACAAAACTCTGTCAAACCTCAATTCTTGTGCTGCAGGACAGGCAGACATAAGGACAAACAGTCACAGTCATGATGGAGGCCAGCTGTTTTCCAGCTCTTCGAGGACTAGAAACCTATCACGTGTCTTCTTCCTGCTCTCTGATTTCTTAATTTATTTCTCAGATGAAACAGGGCCCAAAACCGAGCTGCCAGGCCAGAAATCGCCTTGTTGTCTCAGCCATCTCCACGGTCAAACAAACTCAGTAGCGAGACTCCCAGTGACCATCCTGTGCATTTCACTTTTAAATGATTGGTTGGTTCTTAAAGATTCACAATCACTTTTCTGAGTTTTTTGGTTTGGTTTGGAATGGAAGAAGGGTCCTCCTGCATTAAGAAACCTCCTCCAGGCTGAGTTGTCTTTTGAATACAACCCATTTGCTAGTATTTGCCCATTCATGGTACCATTAGATGGTAAGGATGAAAGTGAAAGTGCTTTTCCAACCAAAAATAAATCACCCGCCGAGCAGGAAGAGCATCCTGATGAGATACATGCTTTCAACCGTGAACATACAGAGTTCGGGTCCTTGGCAGCATGATTTGTGCAATTAACAATGGTACTTTTGCCTTGGTGAGGTTCTTGTAAACTGAAAAGCGGAAAGGTCAGCAAGTTTGCTCAGAAAGGGCTCGTCTGCTACAAAGCTGTAATGCAAATGGCAGCCCAGTCTTGCTAGGTGCTGAATCTCTCCTGCAAAGTGCTCAGCACACAACTTCCCCAGCAGTGCGATAGACAGGCACTCCCACTGAAGGGAGCCGAGGACGCTCAGCCCCTTTGCAGACGGGAGGCACTCAGCGCCCTGTGAGATTGCACCAGCTATTCATAGCATGAGACCCTAACCAACAGTAGGCTGAAATCTGCTATCGACTGCCTCCATGCCAATGCAGCCCTATTTAAATTTGGGTTTGCACAGATTTAATAGAGGGGCAGAATTCAGCCTAGCGATTGTGTGAACCGAGTTTGCCCATCCCCATGGCTGGCTTATGACGGCTGAAAAAGGACAGGTAGCGTCTGTAAAATTCCCAATCAATTAGGCAGCCCAGTGCTCTAAACTGTTACTCCGGTGAGTGCCCCTTAGTCATGTGAATAATTCTATTGAAAATGTTGGGGCTACTCAAGTAAGAGTTTGCAGGATTTCATTCTGCATGAGCTCTCCTGCCAATGCAACAAACGAGGGTGGAGGAAATGTATTTAAACAAGGGTTTTGTAGTGCTGGGTGAAGGGAGGGAAAGGTAAATGCAGTGTAGAGTACATAAATACTCTTAGGCCATAAACTGGGTCAGCCTTTAACTCTCCCCTCAATGCATGCACCAAACTCACCTTAATGCTAGTATGTGTATGTCGAGGAGAGAATAATGGCTGGAAATGACTGAGGATTGTACTGGCTCGTAAATTTATTTGTAAAGGAGCAGAAAAAAATCAACAATTTGTATTATGTGAACGGACAGACCTGGTTGGCTTTCACTCAGCAAAGTAATGTGTATGGACTATTTGCTGCTGGATTTTAGGGTTAATACTACATTTAAAAATCAAAGCCCTTCGAAACAACAGTAGGATGTGGCTATTGGTAGTGGGGAGCCTGCCTCTGTAAAAATAAAAATAAATCCTCGAATGTAGATCAACGTGACTTCACATTTAGTTTTTGATACTGCAAGGAGCTGAGCGTTCCTGAGAGGTGCTAAGCATCCTCAACTCGTTGTCATTAGTAAGAGTTAAGGGTGCTTAGGCCTTGAGCCTTCGTTTGGCTTTGGATTTTAGTGATATCTTTGGGTTGTGACTTTCATTAATATTGCCAGCTGGCTGACCCTCATTATTTGTCCACCTCAGTTTCTTTGGGGTTTGACTGAGGCAGTGTTTATTAGTTTACCATACTCAGCTGCTAATTAACTTTCCCCCATCTCCTGGGATGCAGAACAAGTTTTTGTTTTATGCCCAAATAAGTAAAGATTCTTCTTCTGTAGTGGGATCATTTTTGTCTTTGTCAACTCAGGTTAGACATCTAGGAGATGGGAGTTTAGGCTTCTTTGAAAATCCAGTGATTCAAGCTCACGAACCTTATTTTGTAAAGAATCAGTCGTAAAGAAATGAATTTAAATTCCACATAGAAGTAAAGGGGCAAGTGACAGTTTCTATTTCCAGGGTAGCTTTTTCTTGTCTTTGTATCCACAAAGGTGCGTACATCCGTCCCTTGAAAGGAAAGCACTTTCTGTGGAGCATTTCTGCTGGATATCCAGAACAAATCTTTTTTGGGAGGTTATGCTATTCGATTTGTTGGGTTTTTTCCCTAGTTGTTATCTTCAGCTATAAATATTTTGCCTTTTTATCCCAGCCCCACGCTTCAAAGAAAAAATTTAAAAAGGTATAATCAAAGATATACACTTCAGAATGGTGTATGCTCCAGTGTGTGAAATATTGTTGACACTGGCTTTTTAAATGCAACTGCTTTAATAAGAGGCCTTAATTTTTATTTTATTTGTAAAAATATTTATTTTATTTTGCAGCAGCAAATCCAGAGATTTTACTTTTTAAAAAGATTCCTCGCATGCCGACAAGATTCAATAGAAATCCAGTTCCTGCCAGTGATTGCATCCAGCACACAAGCTATAAGTGCCCAGCTGAGAACTCTGTAAAAGGGACCGTTTACTTTATGTCCCTTTATCTAAGGGAGTAGTAGCATTCCTACAGCTCTTCGCTTGGGAGATTCTGTGGCACTAAATGCTTCAAGCCAGTGGATGCAGAAAGATAGCAGCTGCTTTTATATCCTCCTGGATTTGGAGGCAGACTTGGAAGTGGAAAACAATCCTGAAAGAGACAGGCCTTGTGTGTGAATTACAGAATTGAAAAATAGCACATCAGGATAGGCATTGCCTTTGCAGAACAAAAAAGATGTCAGCAATCAGATAAATCTCTGGTACCATCTTGTTTTTTGAGAGCCGTCCCTGGTTTAGGCAGTTATTTATGTATATTTTAAGGAGTATTAGAGATAAGCTGTTCCTCCTGCCAAAAGCATATATAAAGATAAACATACTGTACATGTTTCAGACACTTTCATTCCAGGTATTAATAGACTGATTAATTGCCTTTTCCTATTTTATTTTTAAATTCATAATACAGTAAAGAACTTCCCGATCTCAAATGTTGTTCCAGTCCCCTATAATGATGAGGTGTGAAAATGGCCGTTAGCTCGCCAGGGTTCCGAAAGGTCCTAGGACAGGAGCAAGAAAGCTGTAAAATCAGGGAAGTTTGAGAAGCACAGTACAGATTATTTATTTAAGAAAATGGAAAAGGAAAAAAAAAAAAGCCTTACATGTAACAAGGCTTCTGCATGCATTCACGGGAGCCAGAGGAATTGCTGGATCTTACAGTGCTCTCAGGTTTTGGTCACAGTATCGGGCAAAGGTTGCGTTATCACCTGTTGTGTCTTTCTGCTTTTGTAAATACGTATGTGTCTGTTTTCCATCACTGGCTACTGGTTGGCCAAATCTCATTGTACACATATGAACTCAGTTATTTATTTATTCTGTTGTCGTTCAGGTTTCTTTGAGGCTAATGAGAGCACCTCAACATTATAGTTCCTATCAGCCCATCCCCCCAATTTCTGCCCCAAACACATTCCAGTCACTAAAGAAGGGAAATACTAAATCATATCCAATTGCCTATGTAGTTGTTACTTCCAATATGGAGTCATAGTTTTGGCTACATAAGGAGTATTCCTCAATACTGCACATGAAGCATGTAAATAAATATATTTCTTTGCTCAGCGGGTTTGCATACGACTTGGTTGACAAGCCAGAGAGATTCCATAAAATCTACCAATGAAGGCAGGAAGAAATGTCGCTTTGCTTGAAACACAAGGGCATGCACAGCAAAGCTAGAATAGCCTTTCTGAGCTGTATAAAAGGCCACTAGCCTGCATCTTTCCCCAATGGAGTATCATTCATTCACACTCAGTAACTTAAAGCTGAGCGGTGGGGGGAAGTGACTAAGGCCCAGAAGCAAAGCCTCCAGCTTTCAAGATAGTTATTCTCTTGGACTGGGCAAGTACCTTCATTTTTAAACCATATTTTTCAGGACAAGGGAAAGGACCACCTTTGTGTTTCAAGAACGACCGTTCTGATATCTCGCTCGGGTTTCTACCAGAGCATCTGCATCTTGAGATCTTCAGGTATCTTTAAAACACCTCATTGCTCATGCCCATCCTTGATCTAAAGTGATAGTTCTCTAGGTGAACCCTGCAGAATCTTGCTTACCCCTTCCCCTGTTTATGAATGGTTCAGAGATGAGTCAGCACACTGGGGTTGTGTCACAAATGCATAAAACCCTACTTGGAGGTGAAATCTACCTGTTTTGGCTCAACGCTTGGGTTGTGTGGATCTTTGGGAATATCTGCAGTCTCAAAAAGGGTATGGGGGAAAGAAGCTTATGTTCTCTTCATTGGTGCCTTCTGGTCAGTCATCGGTCTGATTCTGCAAATACTATCACTGCTTAGCTATTCTTCTGAGTAAGCACTAAGTTTCAGAATCTGACCGTGACTAAGGAAATTGTGGGTAACATCATATATTAGTGTTAAAGTTGCTTTAATGAAAAATGACCTTTTTTTTACTTTTGGAGCATGGTGGCTTTGCACCTGACATTTTCCCAAAGGATTAAAAATGCCTGCATTAGCATCTGTGTGCCAGGTGCAGCTGTCTCCGAGCCAGTGGGGCCCACATTCATAGCCACTCATGCTTAGTGCTCAATTACTGCAAGGCATGGCCAGTGACACCTGCTTTACCAGTTGCCTACTAAATGGTGTCAAAGCAAGTAGGGAAAGAGAGGATTGAAATCAGGAGCAGTGAGCTGGCAATCGTTGCAGATGGATCTCAGAGGCGACAATGCACACTTTCAAATATGTGTTTGAATCACAGACTACAAGTGAGGAAATATGTGCACCTAGCAATTATCATTTGTGTGTCTTCCCCTTCACTCCCTTCAGGGACTTGGAACAGCTAGACGAATAGTTCCAAAGAGAGAAGCAAAAGGGGGTTAACCCTCCGCTGTTACGCCTCTTCCTAGTCTCTACATTTTATTTGGTTGCTATTACTCTTTGTGAACCCCTCTCTGCTCCTTCCATCCTCAGTGGCTTCTAACCAAGTATCATTATCTGAGACAAAGTGGTCACACTTCTCATTTCAGTCCTTTTTCGATTGCCTGTTTACAGCAGTGTTTTAAATCGGCATCCTCAGCCTGGAGAACAAGTCCCTCGTGGGCATAACCTCCACTAGATCACTGCCTGCAATCCCAAGACATTCCTGAGCCTGTCTCCCAGATGTGACATGTTGGCATAATATAGTAGGAGACTTAAGGGAATAATGTTGGCTTGATTTGTTTTAAACTAAAATCCTTTTGCTGCTGAAGATTCTCTGTTTCGTTTGTCCAACCTTACTGTATGCTTAGGGAACATACAGGATCCAGTTCTGCTGTCACTGAAATCAGTAAGAATTTTGCCATTGACTTCAATGACAGCAGCAGCTGGCCCTTAATTAGCAGGTTCTGATAAGGCAGAGCCACCCAAACAGAATGTCACTTTATGTGCTGGCTGCTGAGAAGTATTCTCTGGATAAGCAGGGATGTGCAAGAGGGTCAGACCCAGCCTTTTCTTTCGCACGTGGTGCTTTACATGTAATAGGCCGAATGTTGCACTTTTGAGGCATTCTTTTGCATCCATGCCTGCTAAGATTTTGACCACTGAACTTCCAGGTTACAAACAAAATGTGTGCACAATTGCTTTGAATCTTTATATTCGTCTTAGGCCGTGTTAATAAATCTGTCTGTAGAACAACAACAGAAAAAGGCTGGTCAACTCTTCGGTTGCAGATCCCATAGTCTGGCTGCTTGGACTTGGAGGGTGAGTGAGCTACGGACATGACCCAATTGCAAAGTACTGCACGGACCAGAAGGCCATGGTGGAAATAATAACTAACCTTATGGGTAGAACTTGAGTCCAGGGGCTACACCAGGGAGTTATTCTAGAGCTTGTATATGTATATACTGCACTGCATGTGCTGTACACACATATACACATACATTCTAGTAAGATCTGGCAAAAGAATCCTGCAACCATTAACTGGCTTGAGTTTTAACTACCTGTAAACTCCCG
Source organism: Trachemys scripta elegans (assembly GCF_013100865.1). Classification (NCBI taxonomy): domain Eukaryota; kingdom Metazoa; phylum Chordata; order Testudines; family Emydidae; genus Trachemys; species Trachemys scripta. The sequence continues at coordinate 18,593,211 of NC_048306.1, forward strand.
GTCAATCAGAAGCAACTAGTTTACAGCTATACTAGTGTCTGCTGGGTTTTTCTTCAGGGTACCCAGACAAAAGTAAACAGGAGGATCCTACATTTTCATTGTTTATCAAAAATGTATCTCATTTTGCTGTACATTCCTTTTTTTAGGATGTGTTTATCTGTAAAAAAAAAAAAGTGTGTAGTGAAATTCTTCTGTAACTTTGGATTAAGAGGTACTTACGATCTTTTTAAAAAGAGAACTAAGTTATTTACTTTGTAAATATGCTGATGGCATGGATCCATCGTACTGACCTCAGCATCCATTTTTTTAAAAGAATTTTTTCTTTCCAACATTAAGTTATTTTAAATTGTGGTTGAAGCAATAGAAAATTGAAATATGGATTGTGCATGACTGTGTCTTGAGTGTAAAAATATTGCAGTTTGAAACTTGGACCTAAAGTATTGCAAATAAAAGTTATAAATACCACCGACTTGTGTTTTCTCAGCTCTCTCCAAAGGATTTCCCTGTGTTGTACAGCAAAATAATATCAGGGCTGGATTAAGACAATCTTGGGCCCTAAGCACCCCGTGACATGGGTCCCCCTGTGGTTCTCCCCCACTTGGAACATGGGTGGTAAGTGTACTGGCAGCAGTGTATGGACTGGGCCTGCTGCAGTCTTTTCTTCCTACCACACACGCAGTCCTTTGCAGGGTTTGCATTGGCAGAAGCTCCCAGAGCTTGGGTCTTGGAGATAACACCTCTTTGAGATGTATAGGGTAGTTCACCCTCCTCCAGGCTGTCTGCAAATTCAGGCAGACATCACTCCTTCACACTGTTCGTGTTTTAAGCCTTTCTGAGACCTACTGTCACTGATTCATATAGTTATATTCAGACAAAACATTCACTCACACTAACTCATCAGCTGTCAGTCCTCAATGAGTCCTCCTACGTGTCATCCTCCATCTGGATGCTGGAGCTCTTGTATCTCTTGGCTTTACAAAGCTCTAGACAGCCATGTATTTCACTGCTCTGCCACTTGGAAACTTCACTTAGTGCTGTGATTTTTCAGTTTATGTTTTGCCCATTATCATTTTTATAAACCATAAAATGCCATAAATGAATATGTATTACACAGTTGGAGATAAGCCACATTCCCTGCCTCTACAAACAAGTCACAAGGAGGAGGAACTTTATCTTTATTCTAACACACACACATACCTTCCCCATGTTAAAAGAACATTATTACGGCTGCAGAGGTAAGCACTCAAAGTCAGGAAATGCCAGAATTAAGATTGCCTGTGCAGCCTTAATTTGGCTTGTGCACATGCATTATGAGACAGTCGCTAATTACATTATCACACACGGTTATCACAAGACTCCTGCCTCATTCAGGGCACAGAATGACCAGCCAGTGGGTCTCTCAGATATTTGCTGACAGCAGAGGAATGGTGAGACTCAGGAATCTTGGATTCCATTCCAGAGTCGAGGGGAATTTGCTCTAGTGGCCACAGCCCATTCTGCCCATTCCCCTGCAAGCATGATCCTTTCTGCCCTATCTCCTCCAAAACTGTCTCTATCCCAGTCTCGCCTCCATTCCTGGCTCCTCCTTCCCGTGCCAGTTTTCTCACCTAGTCAGTCCCATTCTCCATGCCTCAGGCTTCTCATCCTAAACCAAATCTTCACCTCCGGATGCTGGCCCAGCCCCATTCTCCTCATCCCTTCATTTCTAGTCCCAGGCTCCTAGCCTAGGCAGTTCCAGTATTCCCCTCCCCCAGCTCTGTCAGTCTCCTGGGCCACTCTTTCCCAACCCAGCTCCTAGATCCCATTTCCATCTTGCTCCCCACCAGTCCCAGTCTCCCCCGATTCCCCTCTCCGGGCTTTTTGTCCCAATCCATTTCCCCCTGCAGATCTGCCTCCTGTCCTCTCTACAATTGCTCAGACAGCTTCCTATTCCATGTTGCCCAGGCTCAGCAGGGATGGCATTGAGAGCAAAGGAGAGAGAGTCTTCCTGCTCGCAGTTCAGGTAGACATAGCATGGCCCACAGCGGGCCAGGGCTGCAATTGCAGGGATAGTTGCCCCAGGCTGGAACATGCCAAGTGTGGATGGAATCCTCAGGGAAGTTAGAGGTGAAAATCTAAGTCGTCTCCACTGAGCGTGCACAACTGCAATTGTTGAAAGGTTTATAACATGACCAAAGTTGGATGGATTTTCATGGGGATGGCATCTCAGACAGAAACACACCCCGCCAACAAATTTCAAGTTCCTCCTCCAAAGTAAGTGGGGATAGAGGGTGGGGTTGGGGGGGTGGGAGAGGGGTGGAGGTGGGCACTAGAGATTCTCAAAGAAAATATAGACAAAATCACATATTTTTCACTAGACTCATCAGAAACACCTGAATTGTTCTGACTGAAATTTTGCTGCGGCAGCTACGTGGCATGTAAAAAAATTTAAATCCAAACTGTTAATGTTTGGCAAACTTGAAAACAGGGGCTTATAATGGGAAATGTTGGGCAACCTTAACACTAGCAGCCCTGACCTGCCGCTAAGATGCCAAAAAGCACTGAAACTGTAGTGGTCCCAGGATATTAGCGACAAGGGGCGTGAGGGAAAAGCTTTTACTGGACCCACTTCTGTGGGTGAGAATGCTTTAGGTCTGACCTGAAGAACTCTGTGTAGCTTGAAAGCTTGTCTCTCACCAACAGAAGTTGGGCCAATAAAAGTGATTACCTCACCCACTGTCTCTCTCTCTGACAGCATGCCAGTTATAGTAAAGTGAGCATCTGCCAAGTGAGGCAATCAGACTCCAGGCACTCACATCTGTCTTGACCTTGCCTTATATGCCGTTTATGCTTAACATAGGGTTACCATACATCCGGTTTTTCCCGGACATGTCCGGCTTTTTGGCACTCAAATCCCCGTCTGGGGGGAATTGCCAAAAAGCCGAACATGTCCGGGAAAATGCTGGCCAGGCACTTCCCCTCCCCCGGCGGCTCTGCTCCTCCCCTGACTCTTCAGCTCTGTTTAAGAGCCGAGCTGCCCGAGCGGTATGGGCTTCAGGCAGCCCCCTTGCCTCCGGACCCTGCGCCGCCGGAGCCCGGGAGGGGAAGTGCCCGGCCGGGGACGCAGGGTCCAGAGGCATGGGGGCTGCCCGAAGCCAGTAGCGCTGGGGCAGCTCAGCTCTTAAACAGAGCCGAAGAGTCAGGGGAGGAGCAAAGCCTCCGGCCGCGGCGGCTCTGCTCCTCCCCGACTCTTCGG
>NC_048306.1:18596821-18649975 GCF_013100865.1 Trachemys scripta elegans
GGCTGCCCAGCAAACCGTGAAGCCGGTAGCGCTCGGGCAGCCCTTTCCGCGTGGCTGGGAGTGGGAGGGAGGAGGGGGCGGAGTTAGGGCGGGGAAGGGGCGGAGTTGGGGCGGGGTTGGGACGGGCTGGGGGTGGGAAATGGGTGGGGCCAGGACCCCGTGGAGGGTCCTCTTTTTTTATTTGTTAAGTATGGTAACCCTACTTATATATAGAGTCTAGGTTCGCACTTCAGAGAACCAACATCAGCTACCATGGTGCTGAATGGACAGAAACAGGTTAAAGCCCTAGCTATGGCCTTGGCTACACGCACGAGTGTAGTCGCGCCGCTAGCGCTGCGAGAGCTGTCTCGCAGCGCTGTAAGTACTCCACCTCTCCGAGGGGAATAGCTTGCAGTGCTGCGAACGAGCGTGCAGCGCTGCAGGCTCTGATTACACTCGCGCTTTACAGCGCTGCACTCACTGCGCTCGGTGGGGCGGGGGCATTTTCACACCCCTGAGCGCAGCAAGTTGCAGCGCTGTACAGCACCAGTGTAGCCAAGGCCTATGATAGGGTTTTTTCATCTTATGAGCAATGGCACGAGGCAGGCAGTGCACTGAAATTCAGGAGACCTGTGTCAGTTCCTGACTCTGCCTCAGCCTTTCAGGGTGACCCTGACCAAGTCACTTACTTAGGGACAGATTTACAAAGGTATTGAAGTGCCTAAAGAGACACCAAGTGGGCTTTCAAAAGCACCTAAGTGAGTTAAGCCCCTAACTTGTTTAGGTGATGTCTATGACTCCCATTAGGTAACACTTTGCAACTTTAGGCAGCTAGATGCCTTTCTAAATCAGGCCTTATTCTCTCTGCGTTCAACCCCCATCATTAAAATAGGGAGCCTATAAGTCCCCCAACTCTCAGGGGCATTGTGAGGCTAATAATATATGGAGATATACCTATCTCATAGAACTGGAAGGGACCCTGAAAGGTCATCAAGTCCAGCCCCCTGCTTTCGCTAGCAGGACCAAGTATTGATTTTGCCCCAGATTCCTAAGTGGCCCCCTCAAGGATTGAGCTCACAACACTGGGTTTAACAGGGCAATGCTCAAACCACTGAGCTATCCCTCCCACCTAATGTTTGCAAGGGCTAGCTAAACATGGCCAACCCCAAAACAGTGCACGTAAGGGCAGAATGTGGCTGTTTGAACCTGTCTTGCAAAAGGCAAATGCTGCCAATCATTTGTAGGACAGATTTTGCGAGAGGCTCATGTCAAACAGACACCGACAGGCGGTGATGATTTGCCTTGGAGGCTGGTGTGCACAGCTGACGAAACAGCAAGTATGTCCTGTGCTCTACATGCCTGTGTCCTTGAGTCGGGAGTGGATTGTTAATTGTGCACTTGATAGCATAAGATGCGCTGGACAATCAGTAGACTCAAGCCTGCTGTGAGGTAACCCCATATTTCCAGTGTGCTCCCCACCTCACTTTTTCCAACAGTAAGGTAGACAGTTCAGTGGGTATTTTACAAGGTAGCATCTTCCAAGGCTTAACGCCACCTGTTTTCTATTCATAACCCCCTGGAACATGGCTGTGTTGTAAGGGCTGGCAGCTTGTGAGCAGGGCATTTTGCAGAAGATGTGCCAGCATGTTGTCTGGGGACCTGGGGCTTGGCATGGTAGACGCAGTCAGCAGGGGGTGCCAATGGAACACGGCTCTAGCGGGATTGGGGGAGGGAGCGTGTAGGGGTGGCAGCTGGGAGGGGCAGTTGGCATTCTTTTTGAGGCAGGGTCATGGGGGGGGGCTGGCCTTTGAGATAGGTGCTTCTCATGGCTTGGTGCCCGGGGGAGGGAGGAGGGAGAGTGCTAGTGAGAGGTTTTTCCACTTGGCAGAGTTGCTGGGGCGGGGGGGTTGGCAGTGGAGGGGGCAGCACGCTGGGGGAGCAGCAGGGAGGAGGGGTTGGTTTGGGTGCAGTCAGGGTGTGTGGCAGTCAGTCAGCTTGAGGAGGTGGAGTTAGTGCTTATTGTGACATCAGCGACAGGTCAGGTGAGCTAAGGCCAAAGGGCAGCGTGAAAGCCGACACTGAACATCATTGATTGGCTCCATATTCTGCCCTCACATACACCAAGGTAAAGCCAGCAAAATGGCACTGAAGGCTGTGCAATTTACACCAGCAGGGAATTGACACCCCACCCCCCGCACCCCCCAGGGTGCCTGGACACGTTACACCTAGAGGAAAACAACCTGAGCCAAAGAAAAGCCAGTGGTTCTTGCTCCACATTTCAGCATCCTGGCCCACATCGCTCAGCACTGGGGACAGCTGTGACATTCCTCCTTTGCCCACAACACGGCGCACCTCAGGCCTCCAGCAAAATGGAAGTGAAGCGGGGAGGCCAATTTCAGTGGCTGTGTTACATGCTGGATTGCTGTCAAATGCAGTAGGTCCAGCCAAGTACAACACACCAGCTATGCTGCTGAATGTAGCAGGGATCATTGCTGGCCATGAAACACATCCGTACGGTACAGCAGCCTCACAAGCGAACTGCTTTGCCAGCCCCTACCTCGCTGGTTTGTGCAAACGTTAGTCGTTGCTCATGAATAGCAGGGCCAAGCTGTATGTTGCAAGACTAAAGGGGTGGGTGGGGATTCGTGTGACCAGTCCAGCAACCATTTTATGAGTGGAGTGAATGTCACACAGATGCTACCAAGCAGGGTTTTTTGTTTTGTTTTGTTTTTTGCAAAGAAAGCTGCCAGTACATTATAGCACACAAAAAGTGTGCAGTGGGGCTCGACAGCATGCCTCTTTCACCAACAGCAGTTGGTGCTCATAAAAGCTATTACCTTGCCCCCCCGCCCATGTTTTTCATGAACATCCTGAGACCACCATGACTGCAACACCATTGCAAAACGCGAATGGAGGCGTCCGCTAGGCTTTTACATCAGTATAGCTACAATCCACTCCCACCCCCCACTTCCCAAGTGACATAGCTACACCTCGCTAACCCCCAAAGTAGACCAGCACTAGTCTTCTTCCAGTGCCCATGCTATTACCTCGCCAGGGCCAGCTTACCCTTATGTGGGCCAGGCACCAAACATATTTGCGGCCCTCCCCCTGCCCCCATGGGAGCAATGGGGCATAGTGTGTGTCGGGGGGAGGGGGGGAACGGAGGAGCGGTCACCAGAGCGAGGGACCGGCTGGAGTAAATGGGGCAGAGGTGGCTCTGCTCTGTGCAGCCCGCAGCTGCCATATGTAAACTGGCCCTCAGAGCGCAGGCCCACACCACACCCCTCCCTGTATCCCCCCCTTATGCCCAGCACTGCCCCCATGTCAAATGCCCTCTCGCCCAGAGACCTCCCCCACAGATTCCTTATGCCCAGTGCCCCTCCACCACTGAGCCCACCCACTGACTCTTATGCCCAGCACCCTCCCCCCCCCCCGGACCCGCTATGCCCAGTGTCCCCCCTGCCCAGACACACACACACCCCCACTGGTCCCCACAACTGCACAGCACCCTGCACACCACCCTCCCTGCCCCGCACCCTCCTCCCCCCACCGCCACAAGTGCACAATGCCTCATATTCCTAAGGGAATTTTAAAAAAATTTAAAATTCTGCGCACGTTTTAAACTTCTGCAAATGTTATTTGTCAATAAATAAATGTGGAGGCTCCAGCATGGCAGTGGGGAGCACAGGCCACTGGCTGCATGGAGGTGGGCGATCACCCTGCAGCCTCCCTCCACCCCGGTTCAAGGCCTTGGCAGTGAGGCTGCACCAGACCCTGAGACAGTGCCAGGGCTGGACCTGCCCCAGAAACACCCTGGGGTCCTGCCCCTCCGTTCCATGTGCACCAGGTGTGGCTAGGCAGGCACAACCTGGCAGCAGGAGCCAAGTGCAGAGGGGCTTAGTGTGGGTGGAACCAGATGGGGGGTACGAGGGGGTCTGTGTGGGACAAGCTGGGTGTGGGCGGCTCAGTGGGGAATCTAGAGGCACAGGGGCTTGTGGCATCCAGCTTTCAGCCAGGCAGCTCGGCACATGCAGAAATGTGGGGGGCGGGGGGGAAGTGGCATGTGATGCTGTGTACCCCCCCACCCCTTGCCTCTATGGGGGGGGGCAATGGTCCCCCCAACTGCCCTAGCGTGCCCCTCCCCCTCCCCCAGCTTCCCTTTACTTCTCCGTCACTGTCTGCAGGGCAGCAAAGAAATCTCCTCAGGGGAAGAGGAGGGATGGACATGTTTTCATTCCCCCAGGAGTACCCCACACAGACCCTCCCCCACTGCTCAGCACCCTGACACACACAGCCCTCCCCGATCCCTCCCCACTGCTGCCCCCACACTGCCCAGTGCCGCCCCACAGATCCCCCAGAGCCCCCCTCTCGCCCCCCCCCAGCCACACTCACTGGCCCCCACTGGAAGGTGACCATGTCTGCTGGGCTGAGGCGGCAGATTGCTCCAGCCCCTTGGGAGCGGCACGCTCAGCCAGGCCAGCGTGGGAGCGGGGACCGGGCCGGCCCCTGCTCTGGTCCCAGGCGGCTCAGCCACGGGGAGGTGGGTGGGACCCTGTAGGTGACAGCCAGCAGAGACGGCTCAGAGTTGGAGCCGGGCTAGGGAGTGGGACAGACGCCTGGGCCATGACCCTCCCTCCTCTCCGCAAGAGCCTGCCCGGCGCAGCCATGCCCACTGGCCCCACGCCCAGGGGGGCAGGAAACAAGAGGACAAAGAGGAGCAAGCTGTGGGTGGGGCCTTGGGGCAGAGCAGGGGGTGGAGGGACATGGTCCGGGCACTGGGGCCCCTTCTGAGTGTGGGCCGGCACCATGGTGCCACTGGCATCACTGTAAACCCAGTATTGCACCTTGCGGGGCAGTAGGGTGACCAGATGTTCCGATTTTATAGGGACAGGCCTGATATTTGGCCTTTTTCTTAGTTAGACGCCTATTAGCTCCCACCCCGTCCTAACTTTTCACACTTGCTGTCTGGTCACCATGCCAAGAGGAGACGTGCTCCTGTTGGCATAGGGGGCCATGTCTACAGTGAAGCGCCAAGGTAGTGTTTTAAGTGTAGAAAAAGTCCTAAATCTTCTTAAGTAAGTTTCTCAGCAACCCAACTGTAGAGCAGCAGTGCCACCCAGTGGGACTGTTGATTCATTACAACTGTATTAGGGAAAAGGCCCCCTTATACAGCTCCAGTAGCTCTCTGGCTACTAGACCGTAAGCTCTTTGAGAGCTAGGACTGGATTAATTTGCATTGTCCAAGACCAGGCACATCACCGGTGCTTTACAACTAAGGACACTATTTGGACAGATCTATTGAGAAGGTAACTGTTGGAGTGGCGGAGGGGTGAGCTCTGCTGTAATATTGTGAGGGGTTGGCCCGCTCCCAGGGAGGCCCTGTGGAAGAATGTGATGTGTTGTTTAAATTAGCATGCCAGCATTAGGCTAGATCGTCCAGAGCAAGTGGAGTACAGACAGTCCCTGCCTACCCCAGGCAAGGATAAAAAATCAGTGAGGCTTGCATGGTCACAAAGAAACGAGGCAGGTATGTACGTGGGGGAGGAATTGCCATGTTTTGAGCCAAGAAATTGAGCCAGGACCACACACGAGATTCCCAAAGCACTTTACAAAGGAGCTAAGGCACATTATCCCCATTTTACAGATGGTAAAACTGAGGCCCAAGACAGTGCGCTATCCCTTGGACAACACTGGCTAGTTGTGGGAAGCCATAGGACAGGGATCGGCAACTTTTGGCATGTGGCCTGCCAGGCGGGCCAGGCCGCTTTGTTTACCTAATGCGTCTGCAGGTTCCGCCAATCACAGTTCCCACTGGCCACAGTTCGCTGTCCCAGACCCACAGAGGCTGTGGGAAGGGTGGCCAGCACATCCCTCGGCCCACGCCGCTTCCCACAGCCCCCATTGGCCTGGAGCGGCAAACCATGGCCAGTGGGAGCTGCGATTGTCCAAACCTGTGGATGTGGCAGGTAAACAAACTGGCCCGGCCCGCTAGCGGATTTCCCTGACGGGCTGTGTGCCAAAGGTTGCCGATCCCTGCCATAGAATATCTTCAATGGGCAAATTCAATAGGCACGCAGTAGGATTGGGCCTTAATAATGCAGCTGCTGCCTGCCTTTTCAGTAAAGCAATTGAATACCTTTGATCAAGCCGCAGCTTCCTCACTCTGCCAGTAGACATTGCCATGCTACAAAGCTGAGCCCACAAAGTGGCAGAGATGGAAAAGGAGAAGAGAGACAGCCTAGACTTATCCATGTGCATGGAGAAAGGTGCTGCAGTAGTATAGTATAAGGGTGTGTACTGGGCTGCAGGGACTACTGGCCTGAGCATGGGGCACGGAAGCAGGAGCCCAAATTCCTGTTCTGCCACTTATGTACTATGTGACCATGTGCAAGTCACACGGTCCAGCTGGGCCTCCGCTGTACAATGGAGATAACAAGCTTTACCAACTTGTGCCAAGTACTTTGAGAGCCTCTAATGAAAGACTCCATAAAAGTGGAAATTTGTCATTGTGGACACTTATCCCAAACAGCCCTTTGCCAAAATGGGATGGGCACAAGTCAGAGAGGGTTGGAGTTGCCCCGGAGCTCTGCTTTCTTCAGGAACTTCGTCTGCCACGTTTCCTAGTGCAGGCTGGAGCTCCAGCTTACGCACACTTGCGTTCTGCTGTATTCAGCACAAATCAGACCTTGTTTCAGTTATAACCTGCGCACAAGGGTCTCCCGTTGCCCCTGAAATGGCCTGTGCTGCTAAGCGCACAGACCTGGGAGCAGTTTGACACAGGGCCAAGTTTCCTTTTGCAAATTCTTTTTGAAATTGCTTTTTCTTTCCGTGGATGCAGAACTGGCACTAGATGGAAGCGTATATGTGTGTTGTATCATTTCTAGTGGATATTTGCTAGCTAGGCTGCTAAGGCAATTGTCTTTCCTAGAAGACAGAGAGCCCTCTGGGGTGATAGCATCAGGGATTGGGGCAAATGTTCCCATAATGGACAAAGTCAAGTGTGGAAAACATGTCCTTTCCGAAGTCCAGTTTACCATAAGGCACGATGAAGGTTGCCTTTAGAATGACACTGAGAACATAGTACCAATACAGATAAAAATGTTTATTTTACAGCATGTGACTGTTTTTTCCGAAGACATTGAAGTGCCATTTCTGCAAAATGCTCTTTGAGCATGAAAAACAGCAGTGCAAGAGTTGAACATTTCTTCCAGCTGGGATAATCCCCACTGAGGACTTGGCAGAATGGTGATATGTACATTTGATCACACGGATCTCATTTAAACACTCGCCTTTTCAAAAGTGGCCTCTAATTTGGGGTGCTGGGCCTCCGCAGGTCCCACTGGAGTTGCTCAGCACCTCTGAAAAATTAGGCCCAGAGTGGCCTAGGACCTGCTTCAAAACCAGCTGAAGTCAGTGGGTCTCTTTCCATTGACTTCAGCGGGCTTGGGCTCTTTAGAGAGCAGAAAAGCTAAGGGAATCTGCTTCTGAGAATCTAGCTTTGATTTGGTCAGGTGCAAGTCACCAGCCAAAGTATCGGTATTGGAGGGAACAGCTGTGTTGGAAAGGCTTCGTACCAGCATTTTCCCTAGGAGTTAGGAGGAAAAGCAAATATGTTAGAAGAACACAGCTGTAATGATCCCGAGACTACCAGGTGGGAAGCACTCGTATTTATAAGCACAAGAACAAGAGGGTGATGAGTAATGACAGGGAAGCAAATTTAAAACAGACAAAAGGAATATATCTTAACATAATACGTAGTTACCTTGGGGAACTCACTACCACAGCATATTACTGAGCAACCAGCTTTAGTTTCAAACACTTTCCCATAAATAAGAACAGCAGTTGATGCTGCATCAGGAAAGTAAAGTCACAAGGACATTCAGTTCTCATGCTTCGTGGAATAAGCCGTTCTCCAGCTGGGGTCTGGGAGAAACCTCTAGTGGTATAGCAGGAAATCCCAGGGGAAATCGGGCGAGGAGGAAGGAACTGTGAAGCTACACCCAATACTTTCTAGCACAATAAACTACACTAGAGAGCACAATAATGTCATGCTAGGTTCAATTTTGTCTTAGAAAATGTAGGGGGCTGTATTAGGCCAGGCCTTCAGCTGATGTCAATCAATGCATCTACACTGAAGCCAATGATGCTATGCAGACTGAGAATCTGGCCCATTTTCTCCAAGGGGCTGGGAGTTTGAGGTCACAGTATTTAAGAGGGAGTGAAGACTACTTGGCATATTTGTTAAAGCTTTGAATGGGATTCAGCCACAAGACACATACATGGGTATCAAATGGCTAACCCCCACCACCTCTATTGCCCAGTAGGGGAGACAGGACAGTGCTAGTAGTGAGGAATATTCATAGCAACAATATGTGTGCACTCAGATGCAACTAAAGGGGAAAAACATGGTTTAAGCAGCAGCGCCTGGAAACTGGTGGCACTGAATGCTGTAAGAGATGCAGTGCATTGAATCCTGGGAGGGCACCATTATCTTCTACAAGTCAAACTAGAAAAAAAATGAGACTTTCATCTACACGCTGTCTGTACTCCACTGACCTGGTGAGACTATTCTGATAGGACAGCATGGTTGATCCTCTGCTCTCTTTCTGTACTTACCTAATTAGAGTATACAGGATGGCCTGATTCTCCTGTTGCTTACACTAGCGTAGATGAAGAGTAAACTCCATTGAAGCCAGTAGAGTAACAATGGTATAAGATAGCGGGTGAGAAGAATCAGGCCCAACATAAGCCGTTCCTAATGCAGAGTCAGGAAACTGTGTAGTGTCTGCACAGTGGTTCCCTGTCACTGATGCTCATCAGGGCCTGAGCTATATGGGAAAGTTTAACTTTAGACGTGCACTCAAAACAAAGTTAAAAACACCAAATTACAGACAATAGAAATATCCAGGCATGCAGTTCTGGGCTGACACATGCAATCATCGTGCGAAACAGTTTAGGCACAACATTTATGACCTAAGCTGGATGCAAGTATTTCACACACAAAACCAAAGTGATGGTTCCCAACTGGCTCAGTATCATTCGTGTGTTTCCATGCCTACTTCAGGACACCAGCGAAATCATTGTCACACAGCAGAGGTGGGTCTGAAACGCATGAACAAATGTTCAGAATGTTTTGCAAAACAACAGACATGTACTTTTGTTCTGGACCATTTTGCAAGCGATTAAATTCCACAAGAATGCCTGGTTTAGCCTCCAGCGGAGTGCAAAATTCAAATTTTCTGAAAATGCAACCTCAGTCTGAATGAAGGGTTGAAAGAGGAAACTTTGAGCTTCATGCTCAAGCTCAGAATTTGCAAGAGCAATAAAAGAAGTCAAAGGTTGAGGGTTGGGATTTCATGGTGAAATTATTCTACACCTGGAATTGCTACAGTTTGACACTATGGCTTGATTCTGCTCTGGGGAACCCCACCATTGTGCTGTATGCACAGGTTGAAAGGAAGCATGTGCCTTGGCTTGCTCTGTGGGAAAACTTAGTCAGTGCCTGCCCTGCGTTATATTTGGTTGACACAAGGATTTACTAGTGCTAAGTGTATTCAAAACTCAGAGGAATGCAATCAAGTATCCAACCCCGCAATGACTTTGCCTTTCATTCATATCCCTCACAGCAGCTGGGAGGATTGTGTCCTCCTCAATTCAATTTGTCACCATGCACTTCCTCAATTGTGTGGGTGACGTGAATTGCATGTTTAATAACAATGATAGCCCTCTCTTAAAGCATCTCATTTATTAGAGCACTGCTGCTCTGCAAACAGGATCTTGTTACTAAGAGTTTGTACTAGATCCAAGCCACTGCTGAATTTCCAGGTGTCTTCCTGTGGCCAGAAATGTGACCTTGTGAGTTCCGCTAGCTCGGGAAAAGGGAATATGGGATCTAATCCAGCAGCCCTTATGCAGGCAAAATTCCCATTGGCTACAATGCCTGAGTAAAGACTGCAGGATTTGGGTCTACCATTTTAACATTGGGATTTTTCTTCCACCAGGTTCCCATTCTTATGCATTTTGAATGACTGCTTTGATTATTCTAGCAATGACGTTTCAGTTGAGGCACAGTAATATATGATTAGTAGTAATAATAGTGCTGTTAATACAAAGTATTGTAGGATTAAATGAAAAGTAACTCATTTCAACCAACCGCAGCCCAGACAAATCCCTCACAAATGACAGGGTGCTGGTAAATATTTCAAAGGCTGAGCATGGATTTAGTCATGGGGCCAGCTCCTGCACTCCATCCCCCCCACCTGTGCACCATGGCCATTAGCGCCTTTCCTGCCTGGCGCTGCTCCTGTCACCCTGAAATAGACAACAACAGAAACACTGCGCTGTAGGATTGTGCGCCTCAATCTACTGCAATGTCACCCCCAGCTGGAACGGATGGGGAGGTGGCGGTTTGGTAGCGCGTGTTGTCACTGAGTTTTAGAGCGGCCCATCTCCTGCCATAGTTGCTGCATTATATATTTTTTCCGTTAAAAAAACAACAACAAAAAGTCACCCCTCCCCGGCACGCACATAACCCCATGGTCAGAATGAGCAAGAGAGGGCTTTCTGGAAACCTTTGCTCCCGAGTCGTTCACACTGAAAGCACAGACAAGCGTTCTTGCTGTGAGGCGACAGCTTTGTCTGGGTCTGCGGGGCTCCGGTATTCATAGCTCCATGAGGTCGTCACTGGAAACAACCTTGACGGTGATGTGACCTGGCATTTCGTCTGCTTCTCGGCTGCCTTTTCCCCGGAGCTGGAGAGTCTGCGGTTCTCTGGGGTCACCGGGGAGTGCTGCCAGCAGCACTTGTCCAAGGAACTGGTCACACAAGACGTTGCTATTCCAGACCTAGACATACAATTACAAGGGAACAGAAATAACTGCAGCCCAGCCAGTGCTTCCCTGTCACACTCCACTGAAAAGGGTCATTCATGGTGGATAAGGGGCACTCACATTAACCCCCTGGAGCAGGAGTGGGGAACGAGGGGGATCTAAATTTGGCTAATTACCTAGCGCCTGAGGGCTGTTCTTGACTTGCCTAGTCATTTACATACACTATTAAAATAAAGACTTGAAAACACAGCCCCCAGCATTTTGCTTGGCCTCATATGTACCCTAGAAAAGGAAAAGAAAACGCCTGTTTGAGTTCATCACCAATAAAGACCTGCATCTAATCAGCTTGTCGTCTCTTCTCTACAGCCCAGTCCTGGCTCCAGGCCACTTGCATTTTACTCAGCTACCTATGGCCACAAGGGCTCTTCCGGCCATGGAGTCTTGGCCAATCTCCTTTGGCCTAACCACACCTCCTCTGCCAGAGGAGACGGCGCCTCTATGGCAGCTCTGACACCACCATATGGGGGAATCCTCCATTGCCAATGCAAGTGCTTTTAAGGCTGATTTGTGTTGCCACAGTGGCACATGGCAGTCTTCACTGGGCCATGCATCTGGCTCGGCCTGTGAAGCACTGTCATTCTGAATGTTTTTCTCTATTTTTGCCTCAATCAACCTGGAAAAGTGGGAGTTTGTGAGAGTGTTATGGAGGTGATGGGGGTTATGTTAGCCCGATCCCCAGAAGGCTTATAATTCTGTTAGTGACTTTTCCCTAGGATAAATCCTGCCTATCCTGATTGGGAAACAGAGACCCTTTCCATCAGCTGTGTTATTAAGTTATAGTCATACCCTGACTATATTCTGAGGGCTGAGAGATACCTGCTTTCTCAGCCTCCTTTTGCTCATAGTGGACTGAACAGATCCCTTTCAGCTCAGAGGAGAATTGTGCCAGAGGAATTTAGATATAGCGAAGTGAACAGTCAGAAATGTTCACTGTTTGTAAACTGCTCTTACAGCACTACAAGGCTAGCTTCCCTCTCTGGCATTCCTTTCTAACAGCAGTGGATTGAGTTATGGATTATTCTCAAAATCCGATAGAATCACTGAACCAACCAAGGAGGAGGAAAAGACTTCAAGTTTTCTTACATTCTTATGGTACGAGGCAACTATCAATTGTAACAGATTTCAGTGAGGGCACGCTCCCATAACTGCACTGGCATAGCCTCCTCTAAGTACTGATACTCCTTTTACTTAGTGGTTTAGCTGATACAGACCACACGTCTGAGAGTCAAGAGATTCTGTTCTTGGCTGTGCCATTAATTCAGTGAGTGACTTTGGGCAAATCCCTTCATTTTTCTATGCCGCAGTTCCCTCAGCTATAAAATAGGGATGAAGGCATTTAACCACCTTTGTAAACTGCTTTGCAGTTTACAAATGAAGAGTGCTATGTAATGCCAGGGTATTATTAATGGTTACTATTTTGGGAGGTGGATACAAGAGAATCAATATAAATTGAATTGCTCCAGCCATTGGGCCGTTAAGGAGAAGCAGTAATTCTCATATTCTTCTGCATCAGCAGCCCCAATTCTGGGTATTGATCTTGTGAAGGGGCAGTTAACATATGTCAGACCTTTAACCCATCAATGTCACGTTTGTTTAAACCCCACTGCTGCTTTGCGTTGCTGAACAAGCTGCACATGGACCTGTCTGTTTCCCCTGCGGTAGCATTCCTCTGGTTGCCTGGGGGAGCACATACTTTGCTGCAAGGCGCTGGGATTTCCTTCCTTACCTGGACAATTATGGGACGCTTGACGTTCTTTCTGTAGAAAAGTGCTTGTGTGTCAAAAATGGCACTGACGGTGTCTTGCTGGACAGCAGAGCGAACTTTTTGATTCTCACACTTGATAATCAGGTAGGGATCTGCTCCTGAAACACGTCAGCAGAGTCTTTATTAATCCCACTGGACTAGCTGAGAAACTGATTCCACATCAGAAACACCAGAGAGAGTCAGAGGAACAAGTGCCAACTACTTATGGGAGGCATCATTATAGGACCGGGAACAGGTGGCTGGCTTGGAGTCAGGAGAGGGCAAGAGAGCAGAGGTTTGCAAATTCCTGATCCTGCCCCTGGCTCACCGTATGATAGTGAGAGAGTCATTTAGCTTCCCTGTGCTCCGCTGCAAAGGCTGGATCCCTCTAGCTCTTTAGCTCTTGGACACTGTCTCCTTTAAGAAAACAGTTAGGAATGTCTGGAAGAGGCAACAGCTAAGAAATTGTGCATCACTCAATTAATCTCTGTAAATAGCACCCAGGAATGTTGTATAGCAGGGTAAGATGGGTGGAGGAACGGTGCAGTACTTTTCCTAACTGGATGAGTACACGGCTCGATCTGAGTCTGGCCAGTGGTAACAGCTAATTCATGGTGGGCACAGGTTACAAGCTATCAGCATAGTCACTCCCATACTTCCATTATAACATAGTTTGCATAGCCATTACCAGGCCAGTAGTATGACAACTGTACAGTGAGTGACAGCAGTTAGCCCCTTGGTGGAAGGAGGGGCATGAAGATGAAAAGCAGGAGGAGGAAAAGTCACCTAACGCTTCCCAAAGCGTAACAAAGGTGTGCTCAAAAGGGCTGAGGGGAAGGTCAGAGTTGGTTATTATAGTATATGGACCATCCTTAATAATCAGGGGCATGTGAAGGAGTCATAAGAGCATTGGCAGTCTGAGTTCCCATAGAGAGGCCAAGCCAGCTTGACCTTTATCTCTTGTCCAAGTACGAGCCCAGCCTTTCTGTTCAGCTGGTCTTTTATAAAAGAGTGGTATCCATTTTTGACCCTAGCTCGAATACTATGGGTATAACATTATACCCACATATCCACCATCACCACTGCCCCTCCACCCCCAGGTCAATGCAGAAGACAAAGAGGGGAAGTGGTAGAGATTTGGGGTCCTTCTGAATTGAACAATACATAACAAATACACAGCGAGGAGAAAAGACAGAAGCTGGGGTTATTTTACACCTTCCAAAGTGACAGGCATGACTGGCTGATGATTTTTGTTACGCTCACAACTAACAATAGGCCTGTCTCAAAGGACAGCCTGTATTTAAAAGGCAGGACTGATGCTTTGGTAGACAAGCTGACAAAAAGGATTCCAGAGACTTAAGCAATGAGTCTCATCACAGCCATGTGCGTTGACTAACCGCTCTCTGCTCAGTGTGGGAGACTGGGTCAGAGGAATTGGTGCAAAGTGGATGTAGGAGGAGGGAAAATTAATGCTGCTGTCGCCATCCCTGCCCTGCCCTAATCTGTTAGGAGACAGGCCCAGGTTGCATACAAAGAAAGCCGTGCATTCCCTGCAGCTGGAAGCTGTTTGCCATGGTCATGCTTCTCTTCAACTAGCATCCTGGCAGCACATTTTAGGAAGAAGAATCCGCCTGCCCCATATCTCTGAATGCCCAGGAAAAGTCCCTCCCCCTTTGCCTTTTGCCAGAGATGAGATCATTTTTTAATCCCACTTTGGTTAACACAACATGCATCTGAAGAAGTGAGGTTTTTACCCACGAAAGCTTATGCTCAAATAAATCTGTTAGTCTCTAAGGTGTCACCAGACTCCTTGTTGTTTTTGTAGATACAGACTAACACGGCTACCCCCTGATATTTGGTTAACACAGTAACTGCAAAATGAACGTAACAGCCCAGTTATCATGAGAAATCCTAGGGAAACTCAAAGTAAATCAAAGGTAAGCTGCATAAGATCAGGGCTAATCTGAGGTCTGGGTAGCAGCCTCGCGAGAGGGGATACAGCCTTGTAGTTAGAAATGCATTAAAACAAGCGAGTACAATTCTCACATTATTAAAGGTCATTTGTGTTTCCAAAATCCAATGCTTGATCTCTTAACAATACCCCCTAGCTCTTATATAGTGCTGATAGTAGACCTCAAAGTGCTTTACAAAGGAGGTCATTCTCATTAACTCCACTTTAGCAATAGGGAAATGAGATGCAGAGGGGGGAAGCAACTCACCCAGTGACACCAATGCAGAGCAGTGGATAGAATCCAGGTCCCTAAGTCCCAGTCCAGAGCTCTAGCCACTAGACCATACTGCCTTCACCTTTCGCTTCCTCCCTCTTCCCCGCACCATGGTTTGTTTGACAAACTCCCCCTCTCTATCTTACTCCTGGCTTACACACCAGACCATTTTTAAAGTAAAAGTGTGAGGCCCCTCGGCACCTCTCTAGATATTAAGGCACAACATTTATATGTATAAAAGTAGCCATCAAACTCCATATGAAAGCTCCAAAATAGATGGTCAAGAGGTGCTAATTCCCACCAAAGGCAATGAAAACCAGCCCTCAAAACCCCCAAAATCATTTTCATGTAGGTCCCTACACACAAAGTTAAATGCCTAATGTTAAACATCCAAGTTGGAAAGAGCTGACCTACCCCTTCTTTGGTATTAGGACCAGAGCTGGTCAAGTATTTTTCTACAGAACAGTTTCCCGTCAGAAAATGCAGTTTTGTCAAACAAACGTTTCACAGGAACATGTCCATTTTTGACACAATTGTCTACAAGGAAGTGTCTAAACAAATCATTTAGATTCTCATTTTATTTTAATAATTTCAAAACATTTGGTTTTGATAAGGTAAAAACATTTCATTTAGACATCATTGTTTCAATTCATTTTGTTTCTACTTTTATATTAAATATATAATATTAATGTAGATATATTTTTTCAACATGCAACGGAACTTCATCACTAGATGATATCTCAATTGGAATAATCATCCATTTGCATGTTGACAGTTCTCTGCTCTAAAAGAGGTTGTTTGCGGTCTTTGGACAAAGAGCCAGATGTAAAAGTGTAACTTTCTTGTAGCCACTAAATTTAAAGTGACTGTAGTTCCTTAATGATGGATATTACATATCATTTCTTTCAAGTGTATCTACTTGGTCACAAGGACAGACACCAACATCTCACACAAACAAACAAAATAACAGCTAAGTACAGTACTTCTGAAAGAGCAAGAACCATTGATATTTAAGAGAAAGGAACAGACTTGCCCATATTCTGTACTCTGGCTAACCATAGAATAGGACTGTTGCCCTGACAACACATAGCACTTAGATTACTGCAGCAGGTAGCAATGTATTGGTTTTTTTGGTAGACAATTATTTCTGTGTCACTGAGTGTGTTGATTTAGCCTTTGGGGCACATGCTTACAGTCTGTCACAATTAACATGAGAGCCCACCCCTAGTCAAAGACATTTTGAAAACTGTTCTGAATAAAATGGGGTCTTTTCACAAAATGGTGTCAACTACTGTGGCCTTAGGCAAATAGCAAAGCAAAATGCTAGAGCAGATTCTTAATAGCAATCAGGCAAGCAACAGGCCCAGAGAAGCGACAGAAAGGAGAGAACACAGAATTCTAATAGTTAACGGGCATATCTGTATTGCAGCAGAGCGCTGTTAACCCAGATGATTTAATTGATCAAAAGAAACAGAAAGGCTAACATTTTAATAAACTAATTAAACCTACTCAGGATTACAAAAAGAAAAAAAGAAAGGTGAAAAGTGTCAAGGAAGGATGCATTCCTGGCTGGAATGCTGAACTTTCAGTTGCTGTAAGAAAAATGGTACAATCTTCAGAAGAAATGTGGCTCAAAAGAGATGTGATGCCTGAAGATCTGAGACAAGACAAAGATATTTTCTCAGTGGTTTTAAAGGACCTGATTCGCTATTGCCCATCTATTTGTATGTTTATCCCTGTGCAAAGTGAGGTGTAACTGCATCAGAATGGCGGCATTTCATACCCACGTTATACAGGAATCAGTAACTACACAGGCGCCAGGTGGTAAAGAACCAGGCCCGCTAGTCTGGCAGTTCAGTTTCCAAGGTCACACCAGGACAGTAGCTCTATCACAGTCCCATGGCTGTGAGACAGAGGGGACCTGGCAATTTAAGGAAAGGATAACACAGGGACAAAAACAAAGCCAAAATCATGAGTAAGCGGCAAAAGCTAATAAGAATGTAGCCCCAAGAAAAGTAGTGATCTAGATGACAGCTTTACTAAGTGACAACGAGATCTGATCAGAGTTAGCCTGACAGTGCAGGCAGCCCATTGCTTCATGGATAACCGATTCTAGACAAGAACATTCACCATAAGTTGCTATTGTCCAAGGCAAAGGCTTTCAAAATTATATGGAAAACGTGTTCTTCAGTTCAGATCTTGAGGTCATTAGTCAGTCTGTACTCAGTCCTTATTCAGCAACCCCCCCCGTGACTGAATAAAAACTGACCAAAGACATCGAGACATGGCACTTTGTTATTAAACCAATGAAATGTCCTGAAGATTACAGTTACTTGGATTGTGAGCAGTTTGCAGCAGGGACCATTGTTTTGTTCTGTGTTTGTACAGCACCTCGCACCTCTATAATCGTGAGGGCTAGACACTACTGCAAAATAAATAATAGAGGAGAGTGCTTATAGCGGTATTAGAAATTGGGCAGGAACACCACGTTTTCGAGCTGGCTCCGAGTACAGCACTCAAAAATGTTTTCTCTTCCCCCTCGCAGGATGTTTACAAGGTATTTCCTGCACCCTCACTTTTCCTGCTTATCAAATAGCCATTTTGGAAAGAGAGGGAGCAGTTAAAACAAAGTGAAAGAATTAAACATGGGAATCCGACATGAAGCTTCAGAGACAACATTTTAGAAAACTTGGTAGAGGGCTATTTGGTCTTAGAGATTAGCTGTGATGAAAAGACCATGACAGACAATAGCTGGGATGATTTTAAAATAGACTTGGAATGAAGAAAGAAAAGCCAAAGCAAACATCCCTTCTTCATCCCCTTGCAAGTCTGCCGCCATAATTGGCTTAATGGTAATTGGCTAAATCTCAGAATGAATTCACTCATAACTGGATACTTCCAAGAGAAGCGGAAAATATGCTAATGTGTCTCTGACATCTGAGCAGCCAGACTCATCGCTTAACCTTGTCAACAGCAAACAATCAATTAATTGGCCAGGACAGATCTACAGTAGCAGCAAGTGGAGCCTTCAGAGCAAGTATTTTAAAAACAAACAAACAAACAAACCAAACAATGTTCCGGTGGCAGGAAACAACATTGTCACAATAACCAGAACAAGAGCCATGCTGCAGTGTGTGTTTGCCATGGACAGAGGTCCCTTCGGCTCCAATTTTTGAGTAGTTTGGTCAGAAATACGTCCACAGTATGGCTCTCTCAGATATTACAGATAGGCTTTAGGTGGTGAATTGTGTATCCAAAGCTAAACTTTCACCAGATTCAAGGCTGTTCAAATCAGACATTCCAGTTCAGGCCGAACTGTATAGGATACTATTGTGTGGTAACCAGTCCCTTACTTGACTGCTTATCCCAGGTCACAATTTACAGATATCCGATGTGATAACATTACAGCAGAGACCGAGTTAGCAATTCAGTGAGCTGGAAAGAACTACAGGATCCTGTCTGTGTCCAGAAGGCTCAAAAAAAAAAATCCCAATTATATTAATTACCACCAAGTCCTGTCTCTTCTCTATCACAAGGGACGGGAGAGATGCCTTATACAGAACTGATCCTGGCAGCTGGTGTTTTTAGTCCCACAACAGACAGCGTAGCTGATGGACGATGGAAGCTAAGGGAAAGGAAGGAGGAAGTTAGGTTAGAAGTAGGAACTCTGCAAAGCAGAGTGGAAGGATGTGGAAGGAATGAGGAGCTCACATCCGGAATCAGAAAACATTTACACACACAAAATGTGATGGGGTAAAAGCAATCAAGAGGCTCATCTTGTAAGGCAAGGTCTCAATGAGCTTGCCACCAGGAAGGTAATCGCTATGTAAGACTGAATTAACTTTAGACAATGTGTCTAGTGCTTTGGGCACAACAGGCTTTCTCTGAGCACCGCTTCATGTTCCACTTATTTTCCTTCCGAGCAAACATACTGAATGTACCTAACATGAGGGAAAACCCTCACTCGTCAGTCCTGACTGGGTTTGCTGCCAGACTCCTTCCATGCTCTGCTGTTTTGATTAGACAGGAGCTGGAGTGGGTCATTGCTTTTAAGTGGGTTTTGACCTAGGAGCACTCAGGGGCCATTGGGTAAGGCTGGTATTTTGATACTTGCGCAAGGGACTTGGAATCCCACATGCAAGGCTGGCTCCAGGCAGCAGCGCAGCAAGCAGATGCTTGAGGCGGCCAATGGAAAGGGGCGGCATGTCTGGGTCTTCGGCGGCAATTTGGCAGTGGGTCTCTCGGTCCCTCTCGGAGGGAAGGACCTGCCGCCGAATTGCCGCCGAAGTGCTGCCAATTGCACTCCCCCCCCCCAGGCCTTTGGGCGGCAAAAAACCGCGCCCACACGGCACACCTCCAGTGGGAAAGCTCTCACTGAGACCCACACAGTCCTTTCCCGGTGCTTTGAGATGAATGGGAGCTGGTCCCAGTGTAATACTGTATCAAACAAGCGTCTTAGCACATCTCCTCAAAGCACCTCAGCAATACTAGGCCGGGGTATCAGCTATGGACAGTGTCACAGCTACAGCTGGATGTAAGGATGGCAGAATCTGGCTCTGAAGGTATTTGAAACCATCTTTTAGGCATTTCTATTAATCACTGGTTGCAAGTCCCCGTTGTAAATTATAGACACTATCACAGCTTGACAAAATCCATTTCACTTCCTGAGCTAAAGCCAGCTTTTTGGCAGCAGTGGAAGTTTGTTTTAGTGATCTTGTCAGCACTGCAAGAGAGCTAGGGATTGTGAAGTGATAGAACCCAATTCTCTCTCCTGACTGTTTTCCTACAGGGAATGTGGTAGGAAAATGCTTGTGGAATTTTAAAGGGGAAAGAAAAAAAGTCTAAAAACTGAAGTGTCATTTTTGAGGGGAAGAGCAAGAATGCCCGGCCTCTCTTGAAACCCCTGCTGGTCTTTCTCCCTTTGTTCTCGTCCATCCATCTGGTCTCTCCAAGAACGTGGGGCCACATTACTTGCACATCTGAAGTCTAATCACATAAAACAGGATTGCAGCCCTGAAAGAAAACTGCCAAGAAAAATGAACTGAAGCAATTTCCTCCATCCCCTCCTTCCCATCCCCTGAAAAGACAACTGCAGTTAGCAAAAATGACCTGTACAATGAAGACTGCAGTCAGCCACTCAGAGGAATACTGATATTGGTTGCTATTCGGGAACAGGAGCAACATTCTATCCAACAGTTTGGAGATTCTTAGCAACTGTTTCTTAAGAAGTTCATCCACAGGTCTCACTATAATTAATTCTCCATTATAAGGAGTTACAGCAACTCAGCTCCAGATTTCAAGCCAACCAAATCTGAAGCTCTCTCTGTAGCAAACACATCAGGGAAGCCGTTGTTTCGGCAGTCTTACTTGTTTCTTGTTCCAGGTTCACCCAGACTGTCTTTGTTCCTTCTCTTGCTTTCTCTTAACCAACTACTCTCTGCCAGTTGTCTCTGCCCACGTCTATCCCTTTGGTCATAATGTAACTGTGGCAGACAGAGGGAGGATGTAAAAGACAGAGAGCAAAGGACAGTGATGAGGCAAGTCTTAATTAGCTGTCAGTGGCCGGCACCAGAAAGAGGTTCTGGCCTCTCCGTTTCAAGACAGCTTTTCTCTTTGATAAACACTGACACATAACTGGTGCTGTACAAGTCATAAGTCACTTAACCTCTCTGCTCGATTTACCAAGCCCCGAACAGTTGTAATAGAACAGTAATTACCTCACAGTGATTAAGTTAAATTGGCAAGACAGATACTGGAATACTGTATAGAGTTCTGGTGTGCACATGGATATTAAAAAAAATTGACGGTGCAGAAAAGAACTGCAAAAATGATTTGAGGGCTGGAGAAAGTGCCTTACAATGAGAGACTCAATCTGTTTAGTTTATCAAAAAGAGATTGAGAGGTGACTTGATTACTGTGTGTAATTACCTCCATGGGGAGAAAATACCGGGTACTAAAGGGCTCTAATCTAGTAGGGAAAGGCATAACAAGAACCAATCGTTGGAAACTGAAGCCAGACAAATTCAGATTGCAAATAAGTGAGGGTGAGTAATCACTGGAACAAGCTATCAAGGAAATGGTGGATTTTCCCTCTCTTCAAATCAAGACTGGATGCTCTTCTGGAAGATATACTTTAGCCAAATACAAGTTATGCTTTAGTCAAACACAAGTTACTGAACTCACTGCAGGGGTAAATGGGTGAAATGGCCTATGAACAGGAGGTCAAACTACATGATCTAATGGTCCCTCCTGGCCTTCAATTCTATGAATCTATGAAGTGTAAAGTACTTTTAAGTCCTTGGATGAAATGTGGTTAGATGTATATAGCATAATGGACCTCATTACAGGGAGTTCCATCCAGCTGACTCACTGGCAATTTTCAATTTTGACAATAAGTAACACCCAAAGAGGAAATGATTGCTGTGAATGTCTGAATAATCCCCACTACATGCTCATCAAAAGTGACTGCCCATTATTCACCATCTGGGCCAGCATATTTAACTCATAGCTCTAGTCCCTTTTTGATGCCTCCTTAACCCCAGCTCTCCTTTCAAAAGCTTGCTCTGATATCGCAGTGTTCCATAAATGATACTCCCTGCCTCTCCAGACACAAACAGCCAAGGCTTAAAAGTCATAAATTATTCTAATGAAGTGAACAATTTGCATCTCAAATGAGCCTGGCCTCAGAGGAAATAGCAAGCAATTCCCACTCCTGCAGAGTCTTCTTTTGCACTTACCACCTGATCTGTCTTGCCTCTGTAGACCTTCTGCGGAGTGAATTTTAATTTCGGTGACTATGCGAGGATAACCACACAGAATGCTCCAGCATGTCCATTTAGGCTTATCTAGCTTCAGCTCCCTGAAAGATCAAGATTAATAGATCAATTCAAATAGATTATAAATCTTCGGCGATGAAGGTCAAGCAACAAAATGGTGAACTTCAGTGGAATTTTGAACTTTCTGGAACATCAGACTTGTAGTTCTTCACCTGTTTATTATCAACGATTTCTGTTACAGGAATGTCCTATATTTAAGTAAATAAAAATGGCAAAATCTTTCATATGACAACTACACATGGGGAAAAAAATACTAAAAGTCATCGATATTAATATCAACGCAAAAACATAATGGGCCTAATCTCCTTTCACACCAGTTTTACCTTGTATATGTCCATTGGTTTCAACTGTGTTACTCCAGATTTTGTCAGTGACCCACCCATGGGTGGTCTGGTGTAGTGGTTGGAGCAAGAATCTAGCCTATCAGAGCTAAACCTAGGTGGTGCAGGTTGAGGAGCAAAGCCAAGGGTCCCAGCCTAAGCCAAAGGGTTAACCAGAGTTGCAGTCAGAATATGTAGTGGAAGATCAGAGAGTCCGAAACCAAAGCCTAAATGGAAGGGTTAACCGGAGTTGCAGTCAGAAGGCAGAACCAAGGGGCTGAGCTGGGAGTCAGAAAGAAGCTGGAGAAGGAACAGTTAAAGGCTGGGGATGGAGCCAGACTAGAGAGAAGCAGAGGCAAGACCTGGACCAAGCACAGCTGCCGGCTAGGGATGCATTGAGCAGCCACTAGAATGCTATTGCTACTGAGCTGAAGTAGAAGCCAGCTGATTCCTTCAACCAGTCAGGTGGTTCAGTCAATCAAACAGCGTCTATCAGGGCCAGCTGCACTCATTAGGTTGCCAGGAGACTGGTTCTGCTGCAGGCTAGTCCCCTGACAGTTTTACACTCATGTGAAAGAGAGAAGAATAAGACCCAATAAACGAAAAGGTTCACCGTTTAGCTGACATTAGGGAAGCATGTGTTTGGGAGATTGCACAGCTGAAGAGAGTGGTAATGGTGTCAGGGGGCTTTCCATCAGTAGCTGCCCAGGTTAAAATCCACACCAACATAGCAATTTATAAGATGTTATTGTCATCTGTGCAGTGGCCTGTGATGTGAGTGTGGTGATCAAAATAACGTCTCCCCCAACAGCACAAACGGGCACTCATGTTGAAAATGTCACAGTAGAGAGGTCAAAGATTGAATGGGCTATAGAGAGACAATTATCTTATCATCCCTACAGGTGATCCCCTCCAGATCCCCGCCATTGTGGGGGAAGTTTGCACTGCAGCTGCTCACCATGCAGTCCCAATTCTATGAGCTTTCTGAAACGTATATATCTTAAGATTGGTTTGAAGGCTGACTTCTGACAGGGACCTCAACTCAGTATCCTATTTTGCACGTCCATTGGCACGTCCAACTGCCTGGTTTGTGACCTAGTCGCCTTCCGTGACCCAGTGGTCTTTGGAGGGTTAACCACGTTGGTGAAAGGGGAACTGGAGTCAGTGGGAATAACCTTTATACTGTTGTAAAGTAGCAAGTACCTGAGTTTTGATGGCACATCTGTAAAGAGCCTCAGGATAAATGCAGTGACAATGCCAGGATAGTGTGTTGTTGGGATAAGAACATAGCGACCCCGTGCAAGGAGCTTCCTCAGGAACACAGTGCGTGTATTGACATAAATGGAGGTTGCCACTCGCTCTTGTATTTGCAGCTTGTGTATCCGATAGTCTCTGTTAAGCTCCACCTACAGTTACACAGCAGAACAAGATCTGGCATGTTTATTTCTCCCTCACAGTCTTTCTTGCTGCATTGTTTGGTTCTGGTTTCCAGAATGCATACACAATGATGTGCTGTCTTGTGAGCAGGAAAATCAAACGCTGGGTTCCCTAGCCAGCCCTACATAACCATTGCAATCTCTAATGAAAGCTTCTTGCAAACTTCATAGTAACCTAATGTCACACAACATTTAAAAGAAGATATTAGTGTTACGTACAGGTGGTTGGAATTTTTTAATGTTCTTTTGAAATGAAAAACTGCCCTTTTTTCTAAATAAAATTGAATTTCTTTGGAAATTTTTCATTTTTTGACAAAATCGGAAATGAAAAATTGATGTTTTTCAATGTTTTCATTTTTCCTGTTTCTCTCCCCTTTTCTCTCTCCCCACCTTTTTTTTCTTTTTCTTTTTCTGTTTTGCCCCTGACTGGAACAGCCTTCCAAGGGGAGCAGTGGGGGCAAAAAAGCTAACTGGCTTTTAGACTGAGCTTGATAAGTTTATGGAGGAAATGGTATGATGTGACTGCCTACAATGGCATGTAGCCAAACTGTGACTGTTAGTAGCAAATGTCTCCAGCGGCCAGTGATGGGACATTAGATGGGGAGGGCGCTGAGTTACTACAGAGAATTCTGTCCCAGGTATCTGGCTGCTGGGTCTTGCCCACATGCTCAGAGTCTTACTGATCCCCACATTTGGGGTATGGAAGGAATTTCCTCTCAGGTCACTGAGGGGGATTTTCATCTTCCTCTGGAACATGGGGTATGGGTCACTTTCAGGATTGAACTAGTGTAAATGGTTGATTCTCAGTAACTCCGGCAGAGGTAAGGGATCTATAAGAGGAGTGGGTGGGTGAGGTTCTGTGGCCTGCAATGTCAGACTAGATGATCACGCTGGTCCCTTGTGGCCTGAAAGTGAGAATGAATGATGTCCAGAGTTTGCTTTTTATTTCCCCCATTTTTCTTCTTGCTACTTTGCAACTTTTGAAAATGTCCTCCGCTTTTGTAACTTTTCAATGTGGCCATAGGAAACAGGGGGGAAAGAGACAGAAGGTTTGGACACTGTTCATTCTGTTGCATTGATTGGTAAAATGAAAAACAAGGGGGGAAATGAGAAAACCAGCCACCCCCACCCCCCAAAAACCCTTCACATTTCAAACATGAACTTTCTAGATAATTTTTTGTAACAAACTAAAAAAATTGTTTCATTTCAAAATCTGAGGAATGAAAGATACTTCAAAATGTTCTGCAATTTCCCCTTTCCCCCATCAACTCTAGTGTTGTGTGAACTGTTTTATACAACCATTATAAGTGCAATAGTAGAGGCTGTCAGGAGGAGGTTGAGTGGACACAATCATGTCTGCCGCATATGGCTTGCCATATCCTGCTACTCTTTTAGCTCAAGAGGCAGGGGTTTGAGCTTTGAAACTGAAGGGTCCCAGTGACGGCCATGGTATCTGTTTATGTATTTGCAGTAACTGTGCAAGAATCATGTTGAGAGATCTCAGGGGCAGTTAGAACCCATCCTGTGTGAACTATACATTTACCTGCCAAACACCCATTGCTGAGATGAAGCTGCAGTCAGGTGCAGGCTTCCTGAAGTCAGATCAGTTCTGAACCCAAATGAAGATGGTGGCCTACCTTGAAGATTTCAAAGCCAATAGGGAAGTTGTCCCCTTTCCCATCTTTCTTGTAAATGCGCTGATCCTCTTGCTGTAGTGAAATCAGCACTTTGTCCTCAGCCTTCTTGACATCGAAGACATACTAGCAAGGGGGAGACACAGAACAGAGAACCAGCTGTTAAGGACATCATCTCTGGGATACTGTACACAAGAGCATACTGCAAAGGTACCCAGAAATGGGTTTGTCCCTGGAATGATGGTTCTGCATCCAGGATCAATTCCCGACAAGTTGTATCTGGAAATTAGTTACAATTGTAGGGATTTTGAAACTAATAGTATCAGAGATATTAAAGGCAGTGATTCATTCAGTGCATGCTAAAAGAGATTGTCTCCAAGTAGCTACTGAAGTGGCATGACAGCAGATGTGCTCCGAAAACAATAGTAAAAAAAAAAAAATCATAAAAAATATAAAGGGGTAAGGAGATAAAGTTAAACAACAAACTCCGGACTGTGCATTTGCTTTTTTTCTATGTGGATCTCCAAGTAGGGCCTGTTTACTCCAGATATTTTCATTATCAGTGACATGAAAATGACAAATGGGTTGTATCTGATGTATAACAAGCATGAAAAGGGTTCTTTGTTCCACACCCCCAGATCCCCAGGTACGTCAGAGATGTCCGTTTTGGTCTTTCCTGGTTTTGCTGGAAATATTTGGAAGACTCAGAGAAATTGATTGAGAGGGTGGTTTGCATTTTTAACTAAGAGATATTTTATCCCAACTGTGTTTAAGGGATTTTAGTTGAATAGGTTTCAACAAGACCAAACAAAAATCAAAATATTTGTACAGCCTGTATAAATAGCACTTCCTCTTCTCAATGAATCATGCTTCACTTGTTTTTTAATTATGGTATCACTATCCTACTAGTTCACCAGTGATTCAGAGTCTTTCAGAGAAAAGAGGGTACAAGACCAGAATTTCTAATCTATAAAAGAAGACCCAAAGAGTGTTTTTTACACCACAAAGAAGCAAACGGGGCCAAACACCAAATTCTTTCCCCCTTCACAGACACGTTTACATTCCCTGTTCGTTCCTCATTCTTGCCACTAAGGGGCAAATCTAAGTTGTAGGAAATTGTCAAGGCAAAGAAATGGTGTTATTTATGTCAAGATTAGGAAGATTGGATCCCCTCCCAGATTATGAAGCAAATGAAAAACAGTATCAAATTGCAATGTGGCCCAACTGTGCAGCACACTGATCTTGCTTCATGATTTAAAGAGAATGCTGGAACACTGTGACCAGTATTGTGGGTAATGTAATCTGTAATCTGTTTAGTTTTCTCCCATTCGATGCTGCTGAAAAGTTTTCCTCACTAGTTCTCCTCAAGGATGGACACTGGGATTGTCTGTACTGTTATCATCTAATCTACCTTCTGGTGATTTCAGATTCCTCTGAGTCACGCTGCCCTGTAGAACGAGGCATCTTCCCTTCTTTCTCCTCTTTACCCTCATGCTTTAGGGCAGTATCATTTTAACTTTGAGGAAATGTCAATCTCTTGCAGAGGAGGCAAAAGGAAAGCTGTCCTCCCAGGCTCTCGGTCTATTATTCTTTCTGATTTAACTGTTTCTAGTCAGGACTGAGGGGGCTCAAGAATCTCTACCTGAGGAGCAATAAATAGTGAGAACCACTGTTCTGGCTCCAATTTTGTTCTCCTAGTAGCCAATAAAGTAACAATAAGAGAAATTAGCCCTGGGCATGTGCTGATAGTAGACTATCAAAATGCTTAAATTCTATTATTTTGCAAGGGAAGTGGATATCTCATAATCCCTCTGTGAAAATATTTGCTTCAGAGGAGGCCGTCAAGGGAATTAGACTGTTCCCTCAGGTGGGTGAGGGACAGAAATGGTCTCTAGACTGTTGTAATATATGGCATAGGAACCAGGTAATTTAATTTGTCCTTAAGTAAAGGTAAAGATTTCACAGGAATGCTATTACCAATCTTTGAGTGTATCAGTCTAGAGACAGGATTTAATAAAAGGAACTCTTTTCACTGCATCTGATCTATAACTTTCTTCTTACATCAGGAACTCTTCTTTTACGCTTCTTTCTTCTTTGAACACTTAAAAAGTAGACCTACACAAACACTAAGAAAATGTCCAAGATCAGAAAGAGGACCTGCCTCCCGTGTGAACTGTATAAATTCACACGAGCGCTGATCCTTTTCAAGGGAGACTCTTTGTGGAAGAGATAGAAGAGAAGCCATTCTTCCCTGCTAGGCACCTAAGGGCAAGGACAAGTGGAGAGTTACAGATGATTCCTAGTCTGAGCAATGAAGATTGCAGCTGTCTGATGCCCTGCTAAGAAAATAGAAGGAATGCTGACAGAAACCACCCATCTAAATGTAGTCAAGGAGGCACAAAAACAGCCTCTGTAATTGAAAGTATGGGGAGCGCTGCAAAAAACAACAATAGAGAGGTCAATTTTCAAAGTAATACATGGAGCACTGAGTGCCCAGCTCCCACTGACAATAATGGAAGTTTTGCATTTGACTCCTCGTGCACTGTGCTGGCAATGTAGGACACGGGGGAGAGCGAGGAACCAGCTAACTTTGATAGCTTAAGAGCAACCAGCTAGAACAAGAAAAAGAGAGCCTTGTGAGTAGCGATGGGAGAGACAACTCTGGGGAAATTTCCAACTCATTTGCATATTATGGGGTTTTATATATCCTTAAGGAACCTAATCAGTGCAAAGGGATACCCCTTAATCACACTCAGCCAAAGTCTTTACAGGGTTAATACTATTAATAAAATGGATTGGTGCCAACATAAAATTTGACCAATGTTCCTTCAGGTGTTGGGAGCAGGGCCAGCTCCAGGGTTTTGGCCACCCCAAGCAGCCAAAACCAAAACCAAACCAAAACAAAACAAAAAAAGCCGCGATCGCGATCTAAAAAAGCCGTGATCGCTATCTGTGGCGGCAATTCGGCGGGAAGTCTTTCACTCCGAGCGGGAATGAGGGACCGTCCGCCGAATTGCCGCCGAATACCTGGACCTGCCGCCCCTCTCTGGAGCGGCCGCCCCAAGCACCTGCTTGAGAAGCTGGTGCCTGGAGCCGGCCCTGGTTGGGAGAATGGATATGGATTCAGGGCAATAGACCACTCACCTCCCTTCATCATCGTTCAGGAGGGACACTTCCTCCTGCCTTGACCGTGTGGGCCAGGCTCAATATAGCTAAAAATGAGTCTTAAATAAATATCGATATACTCTGCAAGCTATTACAGACGTCACTGAAACATATATGAGTCTTTAACTGTGACAATCTCTAACAATGTTTAAAGCTGGCTAAGATGTTTGTCTAAAAGTTCTGCTCTAGGAATTATTTTGGGGGAAGTTCATGGCCTGCGTTCTAGGGAAGGACAGAGTAGGTGATCACAGTCCCTTCTGGTCTTGGAATCTATGAAACAACATGCTCCCAGGTGGTCTTTACATGGAAATGCACAGGCTTCCTGTTCAAGAGTGACCATTGACACCCAAGTATTGTCTTCTCGATTCAGTGTAACTGAACTCCAACCTGGGGATTCTGTAAGAAGGTGGCTCTGTAATCGAAACATCCTCCGGAGCGGTTTTTCAGTGGTTCCGAATGCTTGGTCCACGCCCCGTGCACCATTTTTTTCTCCCAGGTTTTGTGGATGCTGAAGTACGAAGTGTTCACAATTCGACAGACGTCAACATCGGTGAAGTTCTGACACCAGTCATCAAATGTCAT
This sequence comes from Trachemys scripta elegans, assembly GCF_013100865.1. Taxonomy (NCBI): domain Eukaryota; kingdom Metazoa; phylum Chordata; order Testudines; family Emydidae; genus Trachemys; species Trachemys scripta. The sequence goes on from NC_048306.1 coordinate 18,625,632, forward strand.
CCTGAGACAGGGACACAAGCAAGGCATGATTTGTAAAAAAAGCCTCAAGCGCTGCATAAAAAGGATCATCATGCCCACCTGTGGCAAGACCCCGTATGGCGCCTTCTAAAACTCAAGTTGAGGCATCACTCATCTTTGACCGTAACTCATTTGATCCTAAGAACACGGTTATAACCACAGGGCTGGAACTGGCACTGTATGTCTGGCATAGGGCGAATGCCATCCCTGCACTTGCTATAAAGGTTCTATCTACAACACAGACGCAACCATTTCAGGTGACCTTGTTATAGGCTGTTGGTCTCCATACATGGTTACAATGTGGGTCCCTCCTGGAGTGTACTCAGGATTTAAATACAGTTTAACACTGTCCCTAAACTGTGCTATGGTGTGTGACACAGTTAAAACCCATTTAAGTCTCATCTATAAGAGTGTTTTAACCAGGAAACATTGCTGTAGTTGGGTCACCTGACATAGTTGCAGATGGTCCGGAAGATTAATATCCAGTAGGGTCAGTCTAGTAATCATGGACTGGGGTCTCTCCTGACATACAAGAGACCTAGAACCAAACTCTGCATTTAACCCCTTGTTCCCAGTTCTGACAAAGCTAAGAGTATGCAGTGACACACTGAGCCTTGGGACAGGAGAATGTCTTTCGATAGTGACTCCTCCCAGCTGACTCATCAGGGTTCCAGAGATTCTCTCTGGAATACAGTGCCCCAAGCCTGGGAAACAATGACTAGGATCAAAATTAGTTAATTACATCCTTATTTACAGGTACCTCACTACTACAGTGATGGGTGAACTGAAAATCCATTAGGTAAATACTGTACCAGGCAGATACAGTTTTAGAGAGTACCTGACATTTGATAGTGAGCAATGCACAAATCAACTTAGGAAGAAGGGAATTTTCCTAAATACTGAAGGATCATGGCTTTGAGGTGCTTGAAATGGAAGTACTCATTCAGGCCTAGGTATTTTGTTCCATTGTTTCTTTCACACATTTTCCATCCCCAGTCCCTGAGAATCTGAAGAAACACCAGTAGCTAATATCTAATGTCAGTAGCTGCAGAACAATCACAGATGCTCATGCATTCAGAGAAATTATTCTTGAGGGAGATACAACATCGGGACTAATAATAACTGTTGAACTTAGCCAGCTCCAGTAGAGGTTCCCCAAGCAACAGAGACATTTTTACTCACCAGAACTCGCCATCGTTTTGAACAGTGAGTCCCAAGCTCTTACGCTCTGAGTCGCTCACTTTCTTCCATTCTTCAGACCTGGAAGTAAAAAGTAAAAATACGTGAAATTAAACCTTCTCACTTGGAAACAAAGAAGTCCATTTATTGTCCCCTCACATTAAAATACTTTCTGAGCACTGACGAGGTGGATCATATATAGGGAAGTTTTGTTGTCTCACACAGAGGTATTTTTTAAGTCAGCACCGATACATGGTTAAAGACAAAACGCTAAACACAGTTAAAGCAGCACTTGATTTACTTCGCTTGACAGCTTCTCCCTCAGTATAGCTGAGCCATTGGCTTGGAAGCTCAGATTTGGATGAAATTTCCACATGAGAATGATTTTATTCCTCAAAATGTACATGAGCTGCTCTGGAAACACAGCCTGAATTTCCTCCTGAGCTGTTTATCATGCTCTTCACTTGGACAGGAAGGCATTATCTAAGGGGTGGCTACATGAACATTTAGTTTGTGGCAAGCTTGGGTGTGATCAACCCCACATTAGCCGGCCGCCATCTAACTGTTTGTGTGCACTCTGCTGATGTACATTAACAGTCTGCTAGTGCGCTTTGATTTAGTCCTCTTTCGAAGAGGGCTAGATGAAAGTGCTGTAACAAACTGTTAACACCCAGTCCTCTTCAAACCAGGCCTAGATCAAAGCAGATTGGCAAACTGTTAATGTGCATCAGCAGGGTGCACGAACAGCTAGACCGCGCAGGCTGGCGTGGGGTAGATTCACGTCCCATTTTGCCGCAGTCTAATTGTTCATGTGGACAAACCTTAAGGGCAAGTCTGCACTACAAATTGACACCAGCACAGGTGCACCAATGCAGTGGTGCTGCTGTAGCACATCTGGTGAAGACACTCTAAGCCAACAGTACAGAGCTCTCCTGTCGGCTTAACTCCACCTCTGCGAGAGGTGACAGTTATGTCGGCGGGAGACGCTCTCCCTCTGACATAGCATTGTCTACATAGGGCGTTAAGGTCGGTAGAACTACGTTGCTCAGGGGTGTGGATTTTTCAATGGGCCAGCTCCACAGATCTTGTTCATGCCAAACTCTACCAAAGTTAATGGGAGTTTTGCCAGAGAAAGGGCTGAGAGCGCATTTCAGAATCTGGCCCTCTATCTCTAGTATAAATCAAGACAACTTGTTTCTCTTTGTATCTGGCCAGCTCAGCACTTTGTTTAAACTGGGATAAAGCACCGACTGAAAGTAACAGCCTCTTTGTCAGATAAAAGAGGAAAGACAGGGAAGTTGGTACACTGTCATTAAGGAGCATCATATTATTAAGTGTTAAAAGCATTGATTAAATGCCCTAGAAATGGCCAACTGAAATGTAATGTATTATTTATTTCTGGTAATGTTTAAGGCCTCGGGCCATGGAACAAACCCAGCAGAACCAGTCACTCTGTTCCTCCTTAACTTGCTGGAAGGGTCTCTGCAGAACCCATGACCCATGTGATGATCCATTACAAAGTCATTTCAGAAATAATACAATTTGCACTTTGACGGCACATTTCATCAGCGCCTCAAGATAGCCTAAGAGGGAGCATTTTTCAGTTGGGAAAGTGAGCCACAGAAAGGCTCAGTGGCTTGCCAGGATCATCCAGGGGGTCTGTGACGCAGTTGAGAATGGACCTCCTGTCCTTGACTCATCAACCTTAGGTCTTAACCACAGAATGCTGCAAGAGGCATGCTGCAGTCCAGAATGTAAAGTAAGCCACATCTCCCTCATTGCAGCAGGATGTGGTATCCCATTTGTTCATAGGCTGCTACTCTTGGGAAGAGATGTCAGAACACTTCCACCGTCAATGAGGCTCTTGCCTGGTGGAATGACATTGCATTTCATAGAGACACAAGTTGGGTGAGGTTGTATCTTTTATTGGACCAGCTTCTGTTGGTGGAAGGGACAAGCTTCCAAGCTCCACAGAGCTCTTCGTCGGGTCTGGGGAAGGACGCTCGAAAACGACTTACCTTGTCTCTTGTATCCTGGGACAAACACTGCAAACAACATTGTGTTTCTTAGCATTTAATCACACATCTAACTTCCAGCAGCCACAAATGACAGCTGAATTATTGTGACACAGAAGCCCGCAGCACGTACTGGTCACTCCATGCACCGTTCCACTCCTTCTTTCCCCACGGATTCCTCATTCTGATCATGAAGAGCTTTTCTGACTTAAAAGAGAACAGGAGCCTCTCTCCGAGGCGCACCTTCTGAATTGCCGTCACCGAGTAGGCATGGCCTATGATCAGACCCATCTTTGTCTCCACCTCGGTGTCATTGGGGGATGAAGTCTGCAGCACACAAAAAAAATCCCACAAGGAACTAATATGAACTTCAAAATCAATAAGGGCACCTAGCGCATACACAGTCAACAGGTTTATTTTTTTACATACAACTATGGGTTCCCTTGTAGAAATATAATAACAGAGGAATTGCCATAATGGATCAAAGCCAACATCCCTCTAGCTCAGTATCAGGCAGCCAAAGGATCCAGGGGACTAGAATCCTGATCTGGGGAGGTTGGGGCAACTGATGTTCTCACATCACTACCAGGAGGCCATACAAAGTGAAATCCAGAGAGTACTGTGGAGATTAGGCACCGCAGCATGTACTGCCCAAAGAATCCAGAGAGACAGCACCCTGTGGCCTTCTGATTGGCCCTATGCTCACTATTTAACCCTGGAGGGTGGCCCAGGAAGCTGTCTGGGCAACCAGGTCGGTTTCTGGCTTGCCGTGATGCCAGATCTCAGCTTACTTATTGATCTCCAGTCTCTGACCCCAGCCGGACCCTGACTCTTGCCTAGTAACTACCTTGACTCTGACCCTGGTCTGACTCTGACCCTGGCTCTCACCCATTGATCCCAGTTCTAGTGATTATGCTGTTCCCTGTGTGCTGACTACTGCAGGGTGACAGTCTGTGCCTCTCTTGTGTATGCTGATACTATCAGATTAGTTTCCTCTGGGGACCTTAAATCAGATTTGAACTCAGGTCTCCAGATGTGACAGGTTGGTAGTGTGTTACCCTGGTGAACTGCCTGGCTTGATCAACTACTGATCTAAGAATGTTTGACAAATGTTTCTCCTGCACTTGGATTTCTATCTGTTTTATGCAGATGGGGCTAATTCAAAACACATTGAAGCCCATGGAAAAGAGACTCCTGTTTAATAAATGGGTTTTGGATCAGGCCCTTATATTGTTTTTCTTTCACGTTGGGCCCGGTCCTTACATACTCTCTACATAACCAACACTCCCATAGCAGCGGCAGGAATGAGTTGTTAGGGTTTGGCTCATTGCATTTCTCAGTTCTCTGCATGGAACAGAATGACGAAAATCAAATCTCAGCGCCGATACAAGCCTTTGTTCTGGTGGAGAAGTGGGATGGACTACAGCGCTGATAGTGATGTGTGACCATGCCAGACATTCTTACCCATTTCAAATCAGCTGGAAGATTTGAGCAGCTTGGTATATAAATTAGTAAAAAAAAGAAGCAACAGAGCAACTTCTCACCACCTCTAACTATCAGATCAGGTCTGACTGATGAGCTTGAAATTGCAGGACTAATGCCAAGACCACAGTGTATTTCAGCGACAACAGTTCACAAAGAATCAGTTCATATGTTATATTGAGAGCCACTGACGTTTCCCAGGGCTTTCTCTCCCCTGCCTCCAATCTAACACTTTCTTTCATTTGTACTCTACACAAATCAGAGCACAAGTTTCCATGACAGCAAAGGAGTCTATAACCATTCCTGCTTGTTAAATTGTAGAACCAGAAGAATCTCCATTAGCGACTGCACTCTTCTTTTCAGCAGGATGGCACCTGGCTTTTTCACTTTCCATTTAAGTTTTTTTCCCCTTTTAAATAAGAAATTTAAACTGCCTTCTGTTTGAACTGCCAAATGTACAAGCCCTGGGATGTTCTATAAACAAAGGAGCATGTTGGGTCATTTCTAAATTGGGATGTAAGCCACTTAAGTATTAAATATTCTGCAGTTCGCAAGCACTGTGGTGTGTATAACACACTTAACAGAGCCAAGAAGTAAAATGCTACACCATGATAAATCAATAAATATAGTGCCTGCATAACAATGTTGAGAAGCATTTGTATTTTATTTGATTAATTCAAAGGGCAGAAATATAATTCCAGGGGAGAATGGAAAGCACTAGCAAGTGCTTAATTTTATTCCAACCAGCTAAACTTTTACCTTTTTCCCAAGCTCTTGTTATTAAATAAACAACCTCAGCATTTTTTAGTGATAATTTCAATCACCTCTCTGGTATTTCTCTCCACTACCATCACATTACCAAGCAGGATGCCAGCCCCAGGCTTTGGGGGAAGTTAGTGATAGAGCTTGTCAGAATTTTTTTTTAATTTTGAGTTTCTGTCGAAAAAACAACTCCCCAAATATTTGGATTCTGAAGTGCAGCTGCAGTGCCTCATGGGAGTTGTAGTTTGGGAGCCGCATGCTCCCATGCTCCATTCTGTAGGCTGGTAGTCCAATCAGGGAGCCATCTCCCAGGCACCATGCTCTCCCCTCTTGGTGAAGGGAGGCAGTGCATTGAAGCAGTGGATGCCCAGTCGTAGTTAGAGCGATGATTCTTTGGGGGACCTCCACATTTAGTTGACTTGCTTTGCAATCATGGGAGAATCTTTCGGTTACCACCAACTTTCTGCTGCAGAAATGGAGCGGAGCTGATTGTTCTGGGATCGGCACTCAAGTGCCAATGTTTATACATTCATATTTTCATGGAACAATTTCCAAACAAAGCAGGTAGTTGGGATCTCATATTGCAGACTATAAGTCTAACCAGTTAATCACCACAGGACTTCTATGGGGGAGGTAAGTGGTATAATTTCCATTTTACAAAGAGGGAAATGAAGTTGAGAGGTTAAGTGACTTGACTAAGCCCATAGTGGTTAGCCTTGACATTTATAGGTCTCCAGAATTGAAAGGAGAGGGCAGTGCAGCTAGGAGCTTCATAGAACCTTAATGCTGCCCCGTTTGATCTTATGGAATTATCCCCTCTCCCTTTTATCCCCAGGGCTCCTGTCCAGAAAATAACTAAACACAGTTTCTAAATAATTTAAAAATAAATTCACAGAAAATCCTAAAATGCATGGGGACCAGTTTGTATTCCCTTCACTTGTGATGTCATCTTCATTTAAGGTGGGATTTTCAATGGCTTTCAGCATTGGCCTAATCCTCCTTCCATTGAAGTCAGTGGGAGCTTTAGCATGGGTTTTGGGGGATCAGAGATAGGCCAGTGACCAGCGCTTTTCACAACCCTGCTGGTAGCTCCTTGGGGCAGGGAGCATGTCTCTTTGCTGTCTTGTAAAGCATCTAGCCCATTTTGGGTGCTTTGTAAATATGCATAGGACAGTCTTAGCCAGCAAGTATTCACAGTATTTTTATTTGACCGGAAGCTTTAGTGAAAAACAAGAAGCCCATGTTCCTGCTCTGAACGGCTGGATGAGCTCACCACTTCACTCAGCTCCGGTACTACACATGGCCCCGTCACTACCGGCAGGAAGAAGAATTGGTAGCTCAGTGCTTGGAAAAGTGATTTTGTAAACAGGGTTTCAGCAAGAAGTTAAATGTCTTAAGGGGACATGGTACCACCTGCCTCAGTTGGAAGTCAGGATATTCTAAATTTGTTCATCTCTGCTCAAGTTACACATTGGGTGCCTCTCTTCATTCAGAAAGGAGAGAACTTCACATCCATGTTAAGGTCAATGGCGGGGCACGTGACTGTGGTTTCCTGATTTATAGCTGGTGGCTTAGGGAATTGTTCTTGGCTGACAGCATTGCCAAGTCATTAGCTTTCTACAAACAGCCTTCTCAAAATCCAAATTAAGGATATACTGAATATATTTATGCTAAAATCGTTTTTCCAGGCAAGAAAACTCATCAGAATAAATCATTGTATATCAAAGTCTGAACACATACCGCGATGGAACAGCTGATTAACCCGCCTCTTTTATGTACTTTCAGCAAGTCTTCAAACAACTTCATTTGCTCAGAAATATTCTCACAATATTTGCCCTTTACCAGGTCAATCGATTCTGCCACTGCTCCAGTGAAATCGACAATTGCATCTGCAGCAGTGCCTCCATCCAGGGCTTCATAAGACTCAGCCAGCCTAGAGGTAAGATGGAACAAATTGACTCACCTTGTGGCTGTTAAAACCAAGACAAATGGGATTATTTCTGTGTAATATTTGAGACCACCCAGAAAAAGGATCACAAGTGTGTCTGAACAGCAGGGAACTGGGAAGAAAGCTTTGTTACACTGCTATGCAATAGACTTGAGAGCGTCCCTAAGATTCCTGCTCTCTGAATTGCTAGAATTAGAGGTAATGAAGAGGAAACATGCTTTTTGTAAGAAGCATAGGAAGGGGATCACTGCCTTAGGAGCACCTCCTGGCTACAGCTGGTCAGAATTTTTTTGTCACAATGGTTTTCTGTGTGAAAATGCTGTTTTGATTTTTTCCCCAAATTGTATCAATTTCAACAAAAAAAATGTGGATTTTTTTTAATGTTGCCACGTCCAATTTTCATATTTTCAGAATAAAAAGTTTTGATTCTTCGTTTCAAAGCAACTTTTCATTTCAAAATGTAAAAAAAAAAAAAAAAAAAAAAAAAAAAGCAAAAAGATCAATCAAAAGGAAACACTTTGAATTTATTAAAATGAAATGTTTTGACTGACCTGAAATGATTTTTTTTCCAGAATTTTGTTTTGCAAAAAAAAAAGTTGGGATGATTTTTTAAAAAGTTTGAAATGTTTCACAATAATGAAAAGTCTGATTTTGACCAGCTCTGCTCCTGATAGTGGATTAACCAAGGGTCCTGGAGGCAGTCTCAAAGCTACATATTCTCCAAGAGCAGCACCAATTGGGAAGTAACATGGGGAAATATGATAGGGGTGAGAGAGGAAATCAGTAGCATTTGAAATTATAGGGTGAATTTTTATGAGTAGCTTAAATCACTTAAAGGACATTGAGCTAATTCATACTTTGCATAAGCTTTCTCCAGTAGTGCGCTCCAGAATTCATTCTCCACGTTGGAATGGCAGTAGATCAGCTCCCCATTAATTGTTGGCAATCTATCATCTATGACAACATCAGTCCACTGTCCAAAATACCAGAACTGGAAGTGAAAAATCCCAGCATATTTCTGGGGTCTCTTTGAATCCCATTCTTGTTCCTTAAAGCTTGGAATCACCTGAGAAATGAAGAGAAGCACAGTTCACCAAACACGAGTGAGACCTAATCAGGGGGTGGCTTGAGCTGGTTCCTTGGCAGACACCACAAAAAACACTGCTCTGGCAGCCCAGTCAGCCTCTGAAGATCTTAAGCTGAAATCAGTAGAATTGCACCCTCCTACACCAGTAGTGAATTTGGTCCCAAAGTACCTAAAGTCCCATTTTGTGCAATCCATGCGGAGAATGAAAACCTACCCTGGGGGAGGCTACATGGCACTGGGGTGATATTTGCAGTGACTGATAGAAGCATCACAGTGCAGGTGCCCCCTGGTTCTGCTACATCCTCTGCCTGATACCAGTGAGGATATGGGGGAATCCGCTCAGTAGAGAGCTGCTTTCTTGTCCTCCAGGCAAGACACATAATAACAAGCCATGGGAGCAGCAACTGGTGAGAGGGACGGCATATAAAAATGAGCAGCTAATGAAAATTTGGACCTCAAATGCCTGCGACTCCCCAGCTGTATATTCTTCCTGAAGGGAAGGGAGAGGAGGTGTGGATCACTGGTTATGCTACATTATCACTGACAGGAAGGAAAACGAGCAGGTTTTGCACTGACAGTTGTCCCACCCCACTGCAGGACACCTCGGCTCTCCTTTGGGGACAGGCTTTATGTCAAGCACTAAGCATATTGGGTCGCATACCTTTTGCCAGAGATTCTCCCGAAGAGCCAAGCAGGAGCAAGCCGCCACAAACCAGCAGTTCCCCAGCTTCCCTTGGTGCAAGTCATGGGCGCTGATTCCATTCACAAACAGGTGTGGGTCTTCACAGAGCTCCTTACAGAACAAAAGAGAAGTGACTGGTACGCCTGGGGTCAAAAGTATTTAAGAGCCCAGTGGGGAGTTAGAAATGGAACTGACAGGACTAAGGGCTGGTCTACACAGGGACATTCAGGAAAGTTAAGGTGAATCAATGAAAGGAGTGATGTTAATGCACATTAGACCCCCATGTGGACGATCTGATTTAGGAGTAAAATGGCTTAGTTTGCTGTAGCATGGAGGATTAAGCGACCGTACACTAAGGCCATTTTAGTCCTGAATGAGCGCATCCACGTGAGGGTTCGATGTGCTTTACATTACGTGCATTAACTTCACACCTTTCATTGATTCACCTTTACATGGGCGACTCTGGGAAGTTAAGGTGGCTTTAATTTGCCTCCCCCAAAGGTTTTCCAAAGTTATTTAGACACCTAACTGCCAATGAAATTAATGGGCACCTAAAAGCCTTTGAGGATTTAGCCCTATGGCTCTGAGCGTGAAGCTGCAAGTATTCAACAAGCACAGGGGGCTGAAAGAACACAGCTTTTTGAGAGTGCTGGCTTTGTTAGCATTACCGTCCACTCATCTCGCGCTCCTCAGGAAGGTAGCGCTTCTGAAATCATACCGTATCGACATGCGGTGCTCAGTAATTGGGGTCTATGCAACTCCAGTCCCACATTCCCAGAGATAACACAGCTAGCAGCACCTTGGAAGTTTGGTGTGCTTGTAACCTGAAATTCACACTTCAGTACCAGCTGAACTGCATTCTAGAGACAGCAAGTGAAGTGGGGGGCAGAGAGGGATGGCAGTAAGAGTTGAAATGGTGGCACGACAGGGGCAGAGGTAGTAGCAGGGACGAGTGTGGGAGATGGAGGGATGGATTCTTTTTAAAAAAGGATATTGGGCTTGGGTTGGTTTTTTTTATCCCAATACTATTTTATTCATTTAACAGCATTTTGTGGGAGAACTGTTGAGCATTGGGAGATACAGGCATTTGATCGTTATTCAGTGCTTTATTATTCTTCTGTCAGTAATTCTTACAAGCAGACTTCATGTATTAAAAATTTTACAAGAAACTTTGAATAATGTAAGTTACAAGAGAAAGTACATGGAAAATCTGGTATTGCTGGTGTCAGCTATGCACACCAGATTACTTATCTGCACGATTTACAGATTCATTATGTTTAGCCGGAACATACAGGAGCTTTAGCACAGGAACTGAGGGCAGGAACTTCAGCTTCTTGCTACAATTTAGACCACCTAAAGAGCTGGCCTTTTCTTTGCAATGGTGGTAAACATTCCAAACCCAACGAGGACAAATCTCTAGATTATCTTTTGCTGGACTTCTAAGTAACACGGTCAGTAATATTTTCTAGTTTGTTTTTCCTGTTGAAATGTTGTCATTGGCATAATTAACATGGGGTGGATTTGTTCTCAGGAACAAAATCATCCAAATATTTTTGTTGTTGTCTCTTTAGGAAGCCAAAAAAATATATCGTTGAAAGAAATTAAGCACACCCATATTTGACATGTCCAAACAGGAAATTAATCTTATTTGTTCTCCTTGCCAAAAATAGCCATATTAAACTATTGAGGGGATTGTTACATAGACGTTTGTCAAGTGTCTCATATAGGCTTATGTAGAGACCCAAAGAGGTGGTGTCAAAAGGCCAAGCATGTGGATATGATTAGAGGGAACTGACCACTATGACCCGAAGTAAAACTGGGCTGAAGATCAGCACTGCTTCCTTGTTTTTTTAAGAGCCTGCTTGACACATTTTTACCTCCAAAAATATTTAGCATGTTTAGAATATTTGAAGCTAAACAATAAGCAAAAGATGTGATGTATATTTTATTTATTATTAATCACAGACATTGGAATAGCACCCATGACCAGAGTATCTTGGTTTAGATTAGGCAAACAAATAACTCCTATGTTTCAGAGGGGTAGCTGTATTAGTCTGTATCAGCAAAAAGAACGAGGAGTACTTGTGGCACCTTAGAGGCTAACACATTTATTTGAGCATAAGCTTTCGTGGGCTAAAACTCACTTCATCGGATGCATGCAGTGGAAATTACAGTAGGAAGATATATATACACAGAGGACATGAAAAATGGGTGTTTTCAGTTAATCAGTGTAATCAGTTAAGGTGGGCTATTATCAGCAGGAGAAAAAAACTTTTGTAGTGATATACTGTTTCCTTTTTTACATTGTTTTTGCAGTGTATCAGGAAGAATTGATAGTGTAGGAAACCATTGCTCCATCTAATCCAGATCTCCTTTAAGAGAGTCAGATATCTATATTGCAACTATCATGATCATCAGGCTTTTGATAATGCTGTTTCTAGGGCTCCCAGGGTCCTCTTCTGATCCCATACCTGTTATTTAGGTGCAAATCCACTGAAATCAGTGGAAATACACTGGTATAAAACTGGTGCAGGTGAGATCAGAATCTGGGCCAAAATATTGGCAGGAAACCCTCTTCTATATATGATGCTCTGTTTGTCCCTTTATTGTTCTTCTCAGTCAATTTGTAACCTCATTGCTGTAAATAATACAGGAAGAAAATATTTGGGTATTTTGCTTATATGTTCAGAGAATTCTGCCTTAGAAAACTCAGTTCTCCCAGTTGTTCTTCAGTTACACATGTCTGCATTATGTGTAGAATTATAATTGCCAACTGTATAGAGTCTGCATGGAGTCTGAAAAGGAGGCAAGAGGTTATAGCTGCTTGAGAGTCCACTGAAAATGATGATGTCCTTATTTTCATACAAGACTTTTATTCAGGTAATTGGATTCTGCTTGTGCCATTTCCTATTCTTATAACTCTGAGTGATATATCTGTAATTTAATGTCACTGATACTGTGAGAAAGAAAGTGGCTCACTGAACCCCTTTGTCCTACTTTAATTGGTATGGCCCTTTCTGAAAGCTGGCGAGCTGTGAAACGGTGAAGATAATAAATGAACTGGCTAGTAAGCAAGTTCACAGAATACTGAGCAGGTCAACATGGTAGAGCTCATTACTGTACCTGACACACAACACAAACTACAATTTTAGCTGGTATATATAGGTTTTCTTCTGCTTGGGATCCACAAACTGTAGGCTGGGACTTCACAAGCTGCTGGGAAAGGGTTTGAGTAGTAGGGGAGTTGGATTTTGTATGTGGATTGGGTTTTTTTTTTCCCCTGAGGAAAACATTTCTTGAGAAATCCCAGATTTTTCAAAACCCAAGATATGACTGGTAAAAGGTCAACGATTTAGTAGTTTGACTCTGGGTCATCAAATGGTTTGTACATCTCTCTGTAATGGAATTCTTCAAAGACGATGAAGGACTGATATTACTTGTGGCGAGAATCACAATAGAGAATTAGACACCATTGGGAGACTAATTCCAGTCTAGAAGGTTGTCTGCAAAATGTGTAATTAATTGCGAATGGGCAGGTAGAGGAGACAATCTGTTATCCTCTGGCAGTGGTTCGGGTGGTTCACACTACTAGAAGTAACGGACTTTAGAGGAGCTTGGCTTAAGTAAATGGCTCTTTTTATCTGTAAAAATGTGTCTCGGTCTAAACCAGGGGTCGGTAACCTCTAGCATGCAGCTCGCCAGGTAAGCACACTGGCAGGCGGGCCAGCTTGTTTACCTGCTGCGTCCGCAGGTTCGGCCGATCGCGGATCCCACTGGCCGCGGTTAGTCATCCCAGGCTAATAGGGGCAGCGGGAAGCCGCAGCCAGCACATCCCTCGGCCCGTGCCGCTTCCCGCAGCCCCCATTGGCCTGGAGTGGTGAACCGCGGCCAGTGGGAGCCGCGATCGGCTGAACCTGCAGACACAGCAGGTAAACAAACCGGCCCAGCCCGGCCCGCCAGGGTGCTTACCATGGCGAGCTGCGTGCCAGAGGTTGCTGACCCCTGGTCTAAACATTACCAGCAGCCATAAAGTAACATTATGACCTTGGCTTTAGTTGGGGACAAAAAGCTTAGTTAGACTTGGAAGGATTAGATTTTTATCAGTGGATGTTGGTAAACATCAATTTCGACATACATGCGCTAACTGACAGAAAATTTTTTCCATCGATGAAAAGCAAAGTTTACAGATAGACAAAGTAAGAAAAACACTGCTTGAAAACTTATTAGCGTTGGATTTCAGGATATTTAGTGTGTCGATTCTGACATGTGATAGTGACAATTTATGTTTTAAGGTTATAAAGTGTTAACTTTTTGAATCTCATCATCTCCTATCATTAAAAAATTATTGTCTGACGCCCCCCATTCTGACACCCCCATATCCCACATCTGCAAACATTTAAATAGATAATTGATAAAAAGGCTTATGAAGAGATGTTGATATTATCCATCAAAATGATCAAAAATTGAATTCTGCCAAGCCTAAGATTAATGAATTCACTACAACGTTCACAGCAGTGCCATTGAAACTACACTGGAAAGCATTCTGAGAGGCTACAGAGATCTGGGGCTGGGCAGGACCTGATCTGCGAGGAAGTGCTTCAGAGCTGGCAGTCTTGGGGCTGAAGAGAGGTGATAGAGTGGGTGGAAATGGATAAGGGGGAGTCATTCAGGGAGAGGAAAAAAGAAAAAGCAAGTGCAGTGACTGAAGCTGGGATTTTCAGAAGAAGCCAGGTGCTCAACTCTCACTGAATTCCAGTAGGGTTTGGGCGTGTAACTCCCTAAGCATCCTTCGGAAATCCCAGCCTTAAAGGTCTAAAATCTTTGTCTGCTCATAAGACAGCTGGGATCTGTGGCCTACCCTGGGTCCATGAGTACCTGCCCCAGGCAGTTCATTTTACATAAGGCAGGAGGAGTCAGAGACAATGCTCAGCACAGATCTGCATCATGCTCTCCTCCAAGCCCCTCTTCACACTGGGCCTAGTTCAATGGGCACTGAGGTGTGGTGGCAGCTGTGGTAATTCCTCCTTCTTGCTATTGAGTGCAGATGGGAAAGTTCACCCTCGGCTATAGCTTACCCACTGGTTAAGAAGAAACAACATCAAAAAGGAGGCAGGGGGGAGAACACAGTTGCTGGGCTGTTTGTGTGGTTTGAGAGGTAGGGGAGACGGTTTGTCCCATAATAGCTCCCAGCTGTGCTGGCACATTGACAAGTCCTCCTCCATTTTGGGCTGGGTGTCAAGGCAATGACATTTAATATAAAAAAAAATCAGTTTAACTGTGCCAGGCACTCAAACCTTCACAAAAAGCCTTTTAAAATGTTATGTCTGAGATGGCTCTTTGTACAGTATGCAGCCTGGCTGACATGCCTATGGAATGAATAAAGAGAAGTCTTAATAATCACATGCAATAGGTCTTGCTATTAGCTTGTAATTGCCTTGAGAATGTAAAATGACTAGTGAGTTACAGGAAAGGTTAGTGCGCTCTGATGGACCTTCATTCGGGATTTAGGACCCAGTCATAATCTCATTTACCCCTGTGTAAATCAGGAAGTAACTACTGAAATCAGTGGTGTTTCCCCAATGTAAGATCCGGATCTAGTTCTCATTCTGCTGTTTATACACTGGACAATTTCTATCCTCCCTTCAGCCCAGCCCCCTTGATCCCATCCATAACTAGAGCAGGGCATGGCCCACTACTTTTAAAAACAGAAACCCAACTATAAGTATGCAAGCTAATCCAAGGAGAAGAAGAGTATGCCAGTTTTTGGGTTGTTGATCATACGTCCGGCACTGCACTTTAGGAGCCTGCATTATTTGGAGATTAAGCAACACTTTTTTTGCCTCATATAAATCACTCTGCAAAGCTAAATGCGTCACGAACATTTTTATATAAATCTTTTTTTGTTTTTATATTTGGGGCTAACGGTGACTAAAGCTGCATAAGGCCCACCAGCCTGAGCATCACACAGGCTCCACAACACATATTTTGGCGGGGTTTCTAAATCAGTGTTTAGGGGGAAAAAAGATGCTGTGAAATGTGGTGTGGTTTTTTGTCTGGCACTATTTTCCTCCTGATCCTTAGAGCTCTGGTGCAGTTCTTATTGAGGGCGCTGACATTTGCTGGAAAGATTACAGCTGATTTTCTGAAAGGCTGACCTCCCATTGAACCTCGCCAATAAGCAATGAGGTAGTTATGGTTCTGAGAACCTTCTGGCATGTAGACCTGGAAAAAGACCAATGAGATTCTCTAGCCTCCAGCCCCCTTCTAGAAAGATGCTGCATTCTAGACCCCTGGCCCCAAGCACTGTTCTACTTATATTATTTTAGGCCACAGTGATTTGGATCACTACTGTGAAATATTGTGATAGTTCAAGTATTCATTAGATAAAGGCTGCCCTTATGAGAAGTAAAGTACTGACTTGCAGTGGCCTTTAGTTCTTTCTGTCTTCTTCCTTCAGAGGAAGAAAGTTTTCTAGTATATGTATTACAATTTTTCTTGTGTTTCTAGTAGACTGACACGTAAAGATGATACTCTTAGTGTGCTAGCTATTCCTCCAATAGAACCTTGTTAACTAATTTTCAGACCACCACATATCCAAAGCAGTGACCTGCCAGGTATCCATCCCAATATCCTTCAATCAAGAAAGGAGATATAACCATAACCTAGTGATCTGCAATCCATCCAAAGTAGGGCTGGTCAAAAAATTTCCACAGAACAGTTTTTTGATGGAAAATTGGGTTTTTGACAAAATGATATTTTTCACAAAAAGTGGTTGTTTTGAACCCAAAAATTTAGACTTTTTGTTGAAAAACTGAACATCTGAAAACTTCTAGCCAAAACCAAAAAAGAGTTTGATGTGGAAATAGTGTCTCATGGGAGTTGTAGTTCTGGTGCCTCATGCCCCCATTCTCCTCTATCGGCCAGGTTCCCCAGCTAGACTACATCTCCCAAATGCACCATGGCCAGGGCCTCTCATGATAAACCACTGCAGCTCAGCAAGAGTGGGAGACCTTTGTACATCATGGGAGATGTAGCCAGCCTAGTGAAGAGAATAGGGGCATGAGGAATCCAAACTACAACTCCCTTGAGTCACCATGACACAATTTTCAAATCAAAATGTTCTGTTTGAAACTGGAAGTTTTGGGCCCACAATTCTTGGGTTTTAGAAGACTAGTTCAACTTTTAATTTTGGGACAAAAAGTCAACATTTTCCCACATTAAAACAGACCATTTTCTGACTGGCTGTCATCCAACATCTTCTCTTCTAAAATGCTGTTTCTATGGGGTTTCGGAAGGGTACGGCTCTGCCAAAAAGCAAGTATCATCTTGGACACTACACACTTCGGGGGAGCTGGATGGATGGTGGAGCCCTTATTCAGTCTGGTGAGCATTTATCATGCAAGCAGTGAAATCAATGGGACTCTGTGAATAACTTCTCACCAACAGGAATAAAGAGGTTCACCACCTGACCACGGGTAGTTAATGAACTGAATACATTATGGCATATATTATTTCAGTGCACTGATTAAATAGCAGAATCTTTGAAGATGAAAATGGCATGCAGAAAATTTGGATGCCCCATCCTCTCTTCTGGAGCACTCAAATCTTAAAATTTCGAGGACAACCCAAAAATGTGTCTGGAATGCATGCAAATGCAGAGAGAGAGAGAGAGAGAGAAATTCTGTGCATCTTCTAATGAGACTCAGGTCTTCAGATCTGAGCAACTTTAAGTTGGATCCTCAAGTGGTATAAATTTGCAACGCTCCCAATTAAATCAATGGATATAATGAGATTTATATCAGCTGAGGACCTGACTCCTACATAAAAGGACTGAAAGCTACCTAACAGGTCAGACTTTCCTAGATCAGACACTGGCTCTAAATCCACTCCTAGTTAGCCAAAACAGAAGGCCACCAATATAGCAGTTCTGGATTTCCAAAAACTAAATTTGCAACCAAATTCTTGGACTGGTTTCATAAGATGGGAGAAAAACAAACAAACAAACAAACAAATTAAAAAAAAGTGGAAGTCGTCTTGCACAATTCTTCATAACAATGAGATATTCAGCACCATCCTAGTATGGAATAAATAATTCCAAGGTTTAGCTGTCTGAACTCTTGTCTCATTGGCTGAGGAATTAGCTGTTCTACCCTTATGTCAATAAGCACCATATTGGCCTATGGGCTTGGTTTCTCCAGGTTTTGTCCAATCTGACATTTTGAAAGGTCTCAGGAGGTCGGCATCGGGACACAGCCTGGTGGCTGTGTTCATGGCCAGCATGGGAATCAGCTGTTTACAAGAGGAAAGTTAGGTGGATTTTAGTGAACTCTGATTTTTGCTAGTGTCGTTGTACCCGGGATGGCCAGTGCCTGGCAGGAATAGTGTCAAGTCTTCTCAGAGACATTCTCAGGGTGGAAAGTGATGGTTTGTGTTGGCTGAAAGCTCATGTTGCCCCCGCCCACGCCACCCCCCATGAAGGTGAGTGATGCTATGGGCACAAGAGAGGCTCACCGTGTCTGATGTTATATATGATTGCAAATGCTGCCAGATTTGATGAGATTACAAAATGCGTCCTTTTTCCTTCCTTATGACACAAATTAATGATAACACATGGCACACATAGTGCAATTAAAAAGCACAGAGCAAAAATTGCTTCCCCACCTCTGAAAAGGAGCCCTCTTCCACAAGAAAGCCCTGAAAGTTCTGCTTTCCCCATCCTGCTTCCAGCGGGATTTTGTTTCAGTCTAGACAGTAATATTTATTACGTGCAGTATTTATCCCTCATGCTTTCCTTGAGGACATAAAATCCTTCATGCTCTTCTCCACAGATTGGTTTTCCCTACCCACTTCAAATTATATCAGACACCTTTACCAGACACCTGCGGCTGTCCCCCCTAACTTCGCTTGCATAACTAAAGCTGTCCTTTTTTTGTTGTTTTTTGGGGGGTTTTTTTGAGCCACAGAGCATAAGTAGTCAGTTTAGGTTTCTGCTGAATTCTAAACGAATCCATGCTGTTTCATTGCTCTAGACAGTATTCCTGCTTCACATCACAAGGATTAAAAGGTTACAAGTCCTCCCCTGACATCCCCACCAAGAAACCCTCAAACACAAACTACTAAGTGTAGTTCAGTGTTGTAGAATATCTTTAACATTACATTTTGAAACCAAGTCAGGTAAACTGTTTAACATATGCAAAGGTAGCTGAGGCTGGATGGGTCAAGTTAAATCTCCGTTTATATTATTTACAAAATACTAAAAAGACATAAGGTTGGTACCAGATAATACAGGTTGGCTCTTTTGGGGCTTGATCCAAAATCAGCTGAAGTCAATGGAGTCTTTCCATTAAGTCTCCCATTGATTTCAATGGGCTGTGAATCAGACCCTTAAATTTTGGTCTGGACATTCATCCTGGGAAAGGTTATAATGTAGAAACAAGGGTAATAGTTTCTGCTATTAATCATTGATACACCAGATACATGATAGGGAATTGTAATTAGTGCTGCTGGACCATCAGAACCCACAACTGTAGCTCAAGGCTACAGCCATCCTGGGAATCCATTGTCCGGTCCTCATTTATCTAGGGTAGGTCTTTGTGTTGTGATTGACTCATGTCATTCATTGCCCCAGCCTGGGCTTAAGTTGCCGCCATGAGAATGAAGAACTACAGCATTACCCAGTCCCTTCTGACTGCAAATAAATATTAAAGCAGCACAGTATTACGGTGTGAGGGTAAACACTTTGAACCGCGTAAGCGTGGTTTCCGAGGCTACTGTAGCTGTTTCACAACTAGGGAGCATAACTGATAGAAAAATGTTGCTAAGGAACAATTACAAATATTGCAGTGGAGAACAGACAGAATCAAATCAGTGTGACACGTGTATGTCAGACAATCTGTGCAACCGACTAGACCAGTTTAAGGAATCCCACTGCTTGCTTTCCTAAGGGTCTGAATACTCAGCTATAAAACTGTAACATCAGTAACAACATGCATCTTCTTTAACTCTGGTTCTGGTACCAGAAGCTTATGACTCAGTTGATCAAATATCACTGTGGCTAATCTGTTATAAACAGAGAGAAACTACCGATGATGTCTCTGTGCTTCATTCACTCTTTGGAAATCAACAGCAGCTTGTATTTCTATGACAATCTTTACAACTGTGTTCGTTTAACCACAAAGAAATTATCAGCACCTGGGAAGAGTTTCTTAGGCTCTAAGTGATGAATTGGAGCAAGCTTCTCTGACTGCAACAGACAATAGATTTCAAAGCCAGAATAAAAGGTAAATTGTGATTTCCTCATCAGCCAGCCAATCAGCATGCAGTTTTCTCTCACCTTGAGAACCACTCTGATTTTGCCTAAAGTATTGTCTCAAGGTTTAATGACGTGGTATGCAAAACCCACGGCTGATCAGCAAACCATTAACCTTCCTGGTCATTGCCAGAGTTGCTATTCACGTGCGCTCTCCCTCCTTTTACCTTCCTTTCCCCATCCTCATCTCTCACACGTTTCACTCTTGCCATCCCTGCCAATCACTGTTGTCATTTTACCGAGTTCCTGAAAGCGCAAGGGAAAGAAAGAAAAGGACACAAAGGCCTGATCCTGAGAGGTGCTGAATAGCCATTTCTCCCACCGGTAGTAGTAGGAGTTGTGGGTAAGCAACTTCTTTTCAGAATCAGGCCCCAGCTGTGCAATGACCTTTCCACAGCAACTCAGGGCCAGTATCAAGAGAAACGCGACTTGACATCCCGAGGTGCTCATTCTTCAGACTTATTATTTCACTCCTGGAGGTTTCTTTTTACTTTGATGCCAACTGCAAGTGACTGAAACCCCATGACTACTGTCATGCCCCAGGAACGTTTTCCATTTAGATCTGGAAGCAGAGAGTAAAGTGGATACAATCAGACGTAAATATTGACTGAAACCTTTGCTTTATTGGGAATAATAAGCCCATGAACAGCCTTGTCGGAATGTTTACTGGATCATGATTTTATCTCGGTTGAAGTTTAGTCAGTTTTATCTGTGTGGTTGAATTGTGAGGTTCCTAGAAGAGCTTTCATTGCAGAGATATGCCATAAAAATAAGTTGTTTATTATATATATGATGCTGTACATTCACATGGCGCAGCTATTGGATCTATTTCGTCTAATATTTTCCCAGTGTGATGTAAATAAGAGACCTCTGAGTTTAGGGCTTATAATTCCTTTGGGAAAAACTCCACCAGTATGTCTACTCTACAGCACCGAGATTAGTAAAGAACAGCACCACTCAGCCGTCAGAAAACAGATAAGGACTATAATAAATGATAGGCACAAAATTATTTTATCAAGAAACTTCAAGTTAAAAATACCAGAATGTTCAGAAGTTTAAATAAACTCGATACAGTGATCAGGATGCATATTAGACTCACACTGTGGGTAATGATTCATCAGGAATAACTTGAACTCTGATTAGATGCAATGTTTCAACCCCTTTGTTCATGTAAGTTACGTCTCCCACTAAGGGTCATCCAGCACATATAGGTGATACAGACGAGTGTCAAGTTGTCCACTTGGAGAACCAGTAGTTTAGTAGGAAGTGACCAGGATGACAGCAATGACCGGTATGTGTTTCAGTAATATCAGTACTATGCTTAGTAAGAAGAAATTAGCCTTCTGGCTGCTGGTAAAGGCAGTGTGTTATTTCAAATTTAGTGGATTTACAGCTAGAGAAATTTTGAAAATCTACAATACAGGGACAGCTCCTGCCGACATTACATGAATACGCCTATTGATGTCAGTGGGATTACTCACAGGATTCGGCACATAATTTCCCAGAAGAGAACATAATTCCCTGGAGTCACAATTTTGGAATGGAACCTTCTCTATGTTTCTGATTCTAGGTCAGATCCTCCAAAAACAGGTGTGAACAAATTTCTGTGTTCAGTTCCGATATGGCTAAAATATCACAAAATTTCTCTCCAAGATGGTGGAGTTTTAGTGAGAATTTTTAACCTTGCAAAATTCCCACCAGTGAAGATAACAGAAATCTGCAAAGATATCCTGTGATCTCCCCCATTTGGAGCTGAAATCTTACTAGAGGAGCTCATAAATTTTTGACATCACAAACTCAGCCCAGACCTGGAGTCCAATACTGCCTCCTCATCCCGTCTCTAATTGCTATGGAAACAGTTCAGGGTCATGATAAAATTTCCTTCTTGTCATATGCAATTTCTTAATTACATGCAGAAAGAACCAACCATTCCAGTCAGCTGAAGTCTTAAAACATTATCAACCCACAAAGGACCCTGAAATCATTGTTGATAGTACATGGGACCAACAATTGGATCACTCTTCTCCATCACATAGGTCACTTCTTAGAAAAATTAGTCATTTTTAGCCTGACCCTCACACAATTCAATCACTTTCTGAAGCAGATCTTAGCCAGTTTATTCATTTGGAGCCCCACTGCCAAAGGAATGTCAGTAGAAAACCTGAGAAAACAGCAACACAAATGTCTTTACTCTCACGAAGCAGAAAATGTCTGTTTTTATTAATGTTGTGGTTTGCTAAATGTTCTGTTCTCTTGTACAATATAAGTACATCCAGTGCCATTATTTTCAAATAAAGGACACATTTTGCAACCCAAAGTCTGCAAAAGTAATTTAGTGTGCAATCCACACATCTGCCAGGCAGACTACCCCATGAGTGTACATTGTCTCTAAACTATAGAGTGAAAACTAAGAGCTAGAAAGTCAACTGTAGACCAGTGTAGCTCCATTAGAACCAATGCAGTTATGCTGATATACACCAGCTGAGGATCTAACCCCAAACACTAGTATTTATTCTTCTAAGAGGTGATGGGCAAACTTGTGCTTAATTTCTAATCTGCTTGGACAGCGTAGGTTCAAAATGCACTTAAAGTCAGAAGAGAAAGCCCCA
Organism: Trachemys scripta elegans; assembly: GCF_013100865.1. Classification (NCBI taxonomy): domain Eukaryota; kingdom Metazoa; phylum Chordata; order Testudines; family Emydidae; genus Trachemys; species Trachemys scripta. The sequence goes on from NC_048306.1 coordinate 18,647,723, forward strand.
TGAAATGGAGGGTGAAAAATGTCATGTGTTGGGTGACAATGTGGATTTTACATTTTTTCCCTCTTACTGAATGTCAGGCAACAGCGATTTGACACATCAAATCATGTGACCATATCCTTCTAGAGATTTATCATGTAAAAACAAGATTGAGACAACCACCATGTTTGAAATGTTCCCTTTTTGGGAGGAAAGATGGTGGGAGAGAGAGAAGCTTGTGATTTACATACAGAGGAGGATGGGCCAGGGAATCAGGGATGGAGTGATGAGTATAGCTTACGACAGAGACCAGAGGTCAGAGAGCCCAAGATTTGGGCATTCTTTACCTGGGATGAGGGAGATTGTGGTAAATGCATAGAATGGACGAAAGAGGCTATCTGCAACCCTGGGCTGTGCACAAGAAGTACAGCAAAATGGACATACCTCACAAGCACTCAGAAAAAGATGTATTTATCCCTGCACCTATCTGAGCGCCCTACCCTACCCTACACTCCACCCAGGGAGGAGGGTCATCAGTTCAGATGCCAAGAGGTGCATGCACCAGTGGTAAAGTCGCAGCAGTCAGAGGAGGCGCAATCCCCAGACAATTATCGCTGTGTCTAATGGGTAGCCAAAGCATCACCAACCGCGTCCTTATTCCCTGCACACAGTCACAGGAATGAAGGTTTAAATAAACAGCAGCATTATTATTAATTATTTGTACTACAGTAGTGTGTAGAGGCCCCAACTGAGATCGGGGTCCCAAGGTGCTAGGCACTGTACCTACACACTTAAGAGATGGTCTCTGCACTGAAGAACTTACAGTCTAAATAGGAACACCAGATAAACTTGCCTTCTCTACTGCAGGCTACCACAAATGTTGCAGAGAAAAAAGCAACCAATTGAGCCAAGCCATATGTTTAATATATAAAATAAAACTGATGGAAACTGTAGTGCACAGGAATTGGGTAGTATCCCTTTAAATAGTCCGTGAGCCCTCTAGTGGCACTCTCTGCGTTCTAGGTTTTAGAATCCAACCTGAGCAGAATGAGTATATGTAGCTAGGCCTTACACATGGTACATATGTAGTAAACATGGTTATTTAGACCGTACTGTGCCTGTGTGGTTTCTTTTTGCTATTATTGTTGTGTTAAGGGGAAAAGCCACTACAGAAACCGAAAGGGAACAAGGGGCTGCTCCTACTCTCTCACCTGACGGCGTGGTTTTTTTTTTTTAATGTATAAAGGAGAGGCTGAACACAGCTGCTATTGAGCTACATAAAATCTAGACATGGGGTGCGACAAGGTGCCTTTGGAATCATAGCTTACAGGAACAGGAAATATTTTACACTTTCCAAGTGGTGTTAGCTCAGTCGTGTCTCCTCAATTGAAATTCCTGCTCTGCTTCGAGGGCTGCATGGACAATAAAACAACAGTGCAAACCACATGGTTACCACGCAGAACAGCATGCAACAGACAAGTCTCCCCAGGCCAAAACACTCAATGAAGGAGCCTCAACACCGCAACTCTACATTAATAAAAATAGCAGAATACAATGAGTTGAGTCAAATCATCACATCGGGCACACAGCTAACAACCTGTGTAGCCACTTGAACCCCTTAATGTTTCCCTGCTGCTGTCGTGCTCACTTGTGTCTTGTCTGAAATTAGATCATAAGCTCTTCAAATCGGGAACCAGGTTTCCTATCTGTACGATGCCCAGCAAAATGGGACTCTAATCATGTTGGCGCCTTTGGGTACTACCACAATATAAAAACATAAAACTGGCTTCAACATAGGAAAAAAGGGATATAAAACTAACAATGTGGAAAGCTCTAAAGATTCAGAGCTCACTTTGGATAAGTCTCCAACAGGTTGGATGCTTATCTGACTATCCAGACCAGTGGCTATTCTAACCCCTCTTTCACAAAAGGGGCCTGTAGCAGACTCACCTAGGACAAACCTTCCTCTCACACAGACATAAGTGATCAAGTCAAGATGGTTTGGGCTGACCTACCGCACCAATACAGAGTAGGCTCAGGGATCTTGAGGAAATGTCATGTGATTTCTACCAAGTGACAATACTCAACTACCTTAGCTTGAAACTAGGGTTACCATACGTCCGGATTTTCCCGGACATGTCCGGCTTTTGGGGGCTCAAATCCCCGTCCGGGGGGAAATCCCCAAAAGCCGGGCATGTCCGGGAAAATCGGGAGGCTCGGCCGGGGCCTCTTTGTCCGGGGCCGGGGGCATGGTGCCGGGCCGGGCTGGACCCGCGG
>NC_048306.1:18650366-18666207 GCF_013100865.1 Trachemys scripta elegans
CCTCCTCCCCCCCCCCACCTGCTTCAGGCTTCCCGCGAATTAAATGTTCGCGGGAAGCAGGGGAGGGGGCGGAGACTTTGGGAGGGGGCGGAGTTGGGGCGGGGGGCGTGGGCGGGGCTGGGGGCGGGGCCGGGGCCCCGGGGAGTGTCCTCCATTTGGAGGCACAAAATATGGTAACCCTACTTGAAACTCAAATATGCATAATGAAAAAAAACTTTGCTGACATGCAGAAAATGTGGAATGAAGTTTGTTCTCAATTTTCATTACATTTTTGCTGCTGTGAATCCTTTTAACTGGAACCTGCATTTTCACAGATGCCCCCAAAACTCAAAGGGAGCAAATTAGTAGTGTTTTAAAGCTTTGCAATGAATAGGTAATAAAGCTCTGAGAGATGCCACATAAAGGAAACTCACTTGTGTTAAACAAGCTTTTAAGAGGCTCTGCTATCTGCAAAGGACAGAAAAGACTTCTAGTTAGCTAGAAAAACATGTGGCTTTATTTGTTTAATTTATAAATTGAATTACCCTAGAAGGAAATATGCATTTAAATCACAGGAAAAACAGTATGAAAACTTGAACTAGTTTTGCAAGCCTAGAAAATAATGGCTCACAAACCCTCAAACTTCAGAGCTTTCCCCCATGCCCCTTACACTTCTAAATATGGAAGTAAACTCAAGAATGGCACAAAACTCAGATGTGCAATGCATTCCTTCCAATTCATTTCTAGAGGGCACGGCAACTTTTGGTGAAGTGTCAACAGAACAATGCTTTTTTCCTTCCAAACAACATATTCATCCTACAGCTTGCCTTGAATGAAGCCAGACGTTTAGGGCTCAGTCCTTAGTTGGAGTCAACATAGCAGTCAAAGAGAAATATTAAGTTATACCAGCTGAAGATCTTGCCCTCAATTTTTTAGTCTTACAGCATTTCTGTTGAGCCTAATAGCTACATCGTCCTCATCAGGTCCTTGTAGGGTGACCAGACAGCAAATGTGAAAAATCAGGATGGGAATGAGGGGGTAATAGGAGCCTATATAAGAGAAAGACCCAAAAATCGGGACTGTCCGTATAAAATCAGGCCATCTGGTCATCCTTGCCTCAGGACAAACTGAAGCTGACTCTGTGAGAAACTGTTTTTAATTTAAGAGAGATTACAAAGTTAAACAAAACTTGACATTTTAAACTTTTCATTTAAGGAAACATTCAGAAACCTGAACGTCTAGTGTTTATTTTCTAGAGGTGACGCTGAGGTCTTTTCTTCTAGCTTTTTTCTTCAGAGACTACCAAAAACAAAACAAACAAATAGGCCAAAAAAAAAAAAAAAAAAGTGTCTCCATCCCGTCTGTAGGAGGGGAACATAAATTGGCAAAACTGCCAAAACAGATGATGAGAAAATATTGGCATCTGAAGCACTGTCTGCTTGGCCAGCGTGTGTGTAATTTACAAATGTTTGCCTGTCATTTCATCCCTGAACAATTTGAACGCATTGTACTGCTGACAAGTTGCTGTTTCCAAAATAGTGTCCTTGCTTCAAGTGTAAATAAATTTAAACACCCCATGAAAGGTTCCTGAATATAGCAACAGAGAAGTAAAGAATGGACAGTGGTAATGCAAGTTTTCCCAGCACTGCCCCGTATCTTGGCAGTGAGAGGTAGGATGGAATTGTAGCTCAGGCAATGGACTAGAACTTGGGACATTCCAGCTCTGTGACAGACGTCCTCTGCAAGCTTGGGTAATTACAGTTCTCTACCTTACAGGAGCTTGTGAGTGCTCAGCTACCATGCTATTGGCAGCCATATAAATACATAGAGGGATGGATGTTGAGGGACCACCTCTAAGGAAACAAAAGCAGCTCATTTTTCTTGCTCATTCAGTCTTTGGTCTCTCTGGTGAGGCTACCAACAAGGGTGCCAGCAATATTGGGGAGTTTTTGTGAGGGGGACACCAATCCACTAGAAACTGGGTTGAGACCTCAAGTTCTTTTCAGACAGAGTCTCCAAAACCATCAGACAATAACATACAACTGAAGCGTGAGGCATCAGAGTAGAGGTGGATGGCTCTATAGCCCATGTAAATCCCTTCTGCTGCATTTGCTCTATTTTTTTTTCAGGGAAAATAAAAAGAACAAAGCAAAATGTAAGAGGGAATTGTCGCCCCATTCCAGTAACATTTTATAGATGTATGAATTCTAGGAAAAAGCATGTTGAAATGTCATTAAAGAGTTAAGGATAGAATAGTTTGTTAAAAAAAAAAAAATCTACCATTTGGTCCAAACACAAAATTGAAACATGTGGAAGAAATCTTCATAAAGCCTGTCACGCCCATGCTGTCAAGAGGGACGGGACTCAAGGGGCAGAATCCTGGCTGCAGGGCCGGCTCCAGGGACCAGACGAGAAAGCACGTGCCTGGGGCGGCACATTGTAAGGGGCAGCAAGCACGTGCCTGGGGCGGCACATTGTAAGGGGCAGCATTCTGGCCAATTTTGGGCCGGCCAGCCCAGCCCTGCAGGGGCACGAACTAGTGATTCCCGCCACTCACTGTGCCGCTGGGCTCCCAGGGACGCGCCACTCCCCGCTGCCTGCACCGACCTCCACCTCCCGCGCCGCTCTGAGCCCGGCCCCGCTGAGCCGCCTTTAAAGGAGTGGCTGAACCAGCACCTCCTGCAGCCCCTGGGGGCTCTGCCTGCCCGGCCGGGAGAGGCACCCCAAGGCCGGAGGGCTGCCCACGGGCGGAGGGAGCGGGCAGGTGCCGTCCTTCACCCCCCTGCAAGCCACCTTGACTGCCCTCCACACGCTCCCTGCGGCTGCCGTTTTTTGGGTTTTTTTTGGCTTCAGCAGTCCGGCCGCCTTTTTTTTTTTTTTTGCCTGGGGCGGCAAGAAAGCTAGAGCCGGCCCTGCCTAGCTGCAATGGAGAACCTCCCATGGATTTAGATGGGGGCCAGGATTTGACTCAACGTGCTTTACTGATAATGTAACACACGTGCCGGGTCTCCCTTTTCCCACCTGGAGTGGTACTAATTTAGCTGAGCTCACTAATCCCTCCTGTTCGATTTCTACCTTTTTTAAAATAACATTCCCTGTGCAATTTAGGAGAACAAGCTGAAGCTATTTCAACACCTATTTGCACTGCCCACGTCTTTGGAGGCAAAACCTGAACATCTGAATTCTTTGCTAAGGGACAGGAGGAAAAAGGAAATCCTTTAAACCAAACAGCCCAGGAGGATGGCACTGAACAGCGCAGAGTTCCCAAGGACTATGCTGTCCACAAGTGTGTATGTGCGGGGCCATTTACATTGTTCATTCCTCTTTTCTGTGTTAGGGAGGATGACAGGGAGGCCTATCCAGTGCAAGGTTTGGCATATTACTACTATCAGACATAAGCGTCTTCTAATTCAACACATGACAGGAGCTGCATGACTGGAAATTGGGAAGCCAGTTCTAATGAGCCGGGAGTAGAGCTCCCATATGCAATCCGGGAAGATGTAGGGGCCTTTTCACAGGTACAGAAATGGAAGCTGTGACAGTTCTCAGAGGACTGTGAGTCACCTCCTTACCCCCTGCCAGCAGCATCCGGGAATTTTGTCTGCGGTGACTGGGTGTTAGCTCCATAACACCACCAGCCTTTCAGCCACTCAAGCACTCTCCTCTGGGTTATGCCAGCCCTGCCTTTGCCTTGCAGGTTAACAAGAGCTGCACCCCAGTCCCAGAGTCCCTTTGAAGTGTTCCCCTGTGATATCCAGCCCCTTGATACTGGCTACTCACAGATATCCCAGATCTTCTGCCCCCCAAAGGAGCAGTGTGCCCCCACTTTACTAGTTTTACCTTACATCACCACTCTTGTGAGCACTTATAATAAAACAAAAGTAGGTTTATTTAAGTAACAGTGAAAAGTTAATGAGAAACAAGAGTGGTGGGAACAAATGGTTCCAATACAAAACAAAATGATAAAACATGAACCTGGGTCTACACTGAATAGTTACCTTTCCTCTCTAATAAAGTAGCTTTTCCCCTGAAAGTTCAGTTTGTTGCAGAGCTGGCTACCTTCACAGGAACCAGGATCCAAACTTCCATGAATACACTCCCACAAGAGGTTTCCTCCTGTGAGTGGATCCAGAGTACCTCTCCCTCCTTGGTATTATACTGAAACAGTCTCTTCTTTCTAGTCATAGTCAAGGCGAACTCCTGTCTTGTTGTAATGTTCCTTTTTTACTTTCAGGTGGCTTCCTTGCTGTTGTCTCTGATAGTTTTCCATTGATAGTCTTGGGTTTGAGCAAGGCTAAACAACTGAGGCTGGCATTACATCACCAACTAACCAGGAGAGGGTGACAACTCTCTCTTGCTTGAATGAGCTATTACTGAAACCTTATCCCTTGGTGACGAACTTTTACTCCAAGTCCATCAAGCATACTTTCAATACAAATATATCATTCCTTAAATAATACCCATACATACATCGCACCATGATTATGAATCTTGACAAGTTACTAGCTTTTTATGGGTACCTTACATGTTGCTCTTTATAGATAAATATCCTGGAAGATATTTGTTTGGTGTAGTGAGTTTTCAGGTCTAAAGTGAGAGGTGTTTGCAAAGAATAGGGGACCCTTTCCCTGGGATCCTCTGTGTTGCAGAAGCCAGTGTTAAATATTACATGAGGTTTTCAGAGCTTCACTAACTCAGAGTTTGTGGCTGGACTCCAGAGAATTGTGCTCTTCAATATGCTTATCTTAGCAACAGTCTGCAGAAGGAATCCAAGCTCTAATTTGAAAAGCAGATTCCTGTCTAAAATTGGGAAGTGGGCAGGGTTTATACAGCTGAATGTAGCCCTCTGAGGCCTGAATCTTGGCTGCAGCCAGCATCAGCTGCTGGAATGGATTAACAGAATAAGGTAGTTCTCATTTGGCTGTCTGGGTGGGATTCTCTGTACAATGAGCATTGTTCTCTGCTCACAGTCTAACCAATCATCTAGGACAGTCCAACAGGGACAAAGGAACAGAACCCAGACAAAACAGAGAATGAGAATTCTTAAGAAGAAGAAGAAGTCTCTGGAAATAGACATAAGCCCTTTCAGAAGATGGCTGTTTTTGCTGCTGTATCTCCAGGAACTTCTCCATGATCCCTGGATTCCTTTCCCCATAGAACATTAATGTATTATCCATCTGGAATGGTTGTGTTTTCCCATCGCTTTTCTTATTAATCAGATTCAAAACTGGCGCTGATGGGGAGGAAAGTATAAATGTTTTGTTTTCTTTATTTTTTCTAAAATAAAAAATAAAATGTAATTTAAAAAAAGGCTTCGTTCATTGCAGGTCACACTCTGCTTTCAAAATGCGATGGATTTCTCCTGGATTCACATTGACATAACTGTGTGAACCCAAAACCCAATCTCCTTCTACATCCTGCACTGCTCCCCTAGCAGGGTCCCTGCCAATATTCTGTGTATGATGGGGAGTCTGTGGGCGTATGTTTCGGGGGGGGGGGGGGGGGGAAGAAGAGTCCCTTTTGACTCCACATCTGATGATTATGTTTGGAATCAGAATGGAGGATACTGGTAAGGATGTTATGGGAGGTGCACAGAGATTCAGGGGTGTGCCTCTGGGTTTATGCTGGTCTACTCAAGAGCAGAATTTGACCTTCACTTTTAAATTTGTCTTTAATGCAGAGTTCAGTCAGATACAGAACGCGATCTGCACACAGTTCTCTGGTGGTTTAACATACATCAAGTGAGCCTGCAGCGAAAGGCCTATTAATCAATTTGCTGCATTTCAGCGACTGAGGTTACTTCAAAAAAAAAAAAAATCCAAGGCTGCAGAAGATGTCAACATAACTGTTCTCAAGCCCACACCCCGGCAGTAAATGCTCTAATTAAAGTGTCTGCCGGAATGTGAGGCAGGACAGGCAGCAGAGCGTCTGTCAGACTCAGACATGCTGGGAAGGGATCAGTGTCACTGGTCAGGATGATCTGTGTCTGAACACAAGGAGCAGACTCAGGGAACAGCAGCTCAGGCCCAGGTAGCGATTCTAGCCAGGACAGTGTCCTTTTCACTGGGATCCCGTAATCAGAAGCCCTAAAACGTCAGGGGAAGGGTAATAGCTTGCTACTGCTCTCTCTTCCATGAAGACAACACAGGCCTTTTTTCTTCTCTTTGGAGAATATATTCCCTCAGAGATTAGCTGACAACAGGAGCAGACAAATCACAATGTTAATCTTAAACAAAGGGGGATTATATCAAATACTCTTTGCTGCCTCTGTGATTTCCCCAGACCACTATGATGATGCCAGTTGTCAACAGCGATTTACATGGCTAATGTGAGATGCTCTCTTCTAAATGTCAGTTTGATGAAGGAATTTAGTCAGCTGTGTTTGTAAGGGTCTCGTCTCAACTCCATGCATGAGGTTTTATACCCAGGTAATGCTGACACTTAACTCACAGAAATCTCTTCAGACTGAGATGAGGAAAGACTCAGGAGGGGACAGAATCTGTTTAGGCTGGCAGGAATCATTGGTATTTTTAACCAAAAAGTGAAACGTGGCTTATTCTAAGAGAGGCTAAGGAAATTCTCTGCAAGTTTCCAAACAGGTGTGAACATAAGCAGGCCTGATTCTCATTCACACTAAGGCCACTTTACACTGTTGCTGAGGTGGGTGTGCAAAACCTTTCATGTATGCACACAAAATGGGTTGTATACATGCCCATACGTAGGGGGAAGCCATAACTTGCCTGTCTGCAACCCTACCTCACATGTGTCCACCATCTGCCTAAAATTTTGGTAGATAGCCTATGACTGCGGTGTCAAAGTGCCATCAAAGTTAAGGAGCACAACCGTGGTTCTCTCACACACTGTTCCTCTGGAGTGGGGATGATTTTGAATGTGGAGCATTTATTTTATTTTTAAATGGTCCCAAGGAAGAGCTTATTTTAACATCAGGAGTTTGTATGCCCAAGCTAGGTCCCAGGAGGTTGATGGGCCTTTTCAATGTTCACATTACATTTGAGCACCTGTTATAACAAATGAAAACTTACAGGAGAAGATATCGACTTTGAAACTCAGGCTGTGTCCCTTCTTTTTCCATCCATTGACCATATTGACACAGGTGTTGATCCCACATTATTTGGTGAAGGAATTCCTCTCATTAAGAGACCCAAGTCTAACGCTGCCTGATTCTAGTTTTCTTTGATGTTTCAAAGGTCATGACACTGGGTTGTATAGCTCATTTTCCGCAGATGTTGCCAGTGTCACAACACCTACAGAAATCCACTCCTGGATGAAGAGCTGTTGGCTCAGATGCAATCTGGGAAAGACCAAAGTGATGCTGGTGGGAAGTGAGAGATTTGTTTTGAAGACCCCGCTGGGACACATTCTTGCCCTTCTTCTGAGCACACCAAGCCCCCGCTCAAAGCAGTGCAAAACATCAGGGTCCTGGTTGATTCATCACTAAGCCTGGATGATCAGGCAACATCAGTGACATCACCTCCTTCTTTTGTCCCCCTTCCTCCCAAACAAGGACATGGCCACAACAAATGATGCATTTGTCACCTCTAGACTGGATTACTGTGATTCAAGTTAACATCAGTAATGAGAGGACAGAGATGTGAATTATAAATTATACACTTTTGTCTTCACCCATCCCTGAAACACAGTCTGAATTATTCTATCCTAGTGCAAGCCTTAAAGTATTTTGTTCTGATGGGTGTGTTTTAAAACTCCATTTGTAACTGTTAAGATAATTTTTAGGAATCTCCAGTTTTGCTTTTCCACCCTGTCACTGAGGCTAAAGTCATTTGCTCATCTGGAACTCTTTCTCTAAGACACTAATTTGTCAATTTTTCAGGGGCAAAAAGAGGACCTATAAATAGAGAGACAGTGTACACAGGGCCAGACATAAGTGCCATTAACACTCAGCATAATCCTTCATCAAGCCCATTTGAATTAGTGTACACCTGGGCAAAACGTCAATATTTTAATATACAAATATCCATCTTCACATCTTTCACCTGAAGTTAGGTAAATGGAGATTATCTGTTTGAGGAACTACATACCCAGTTCTTTGGTTTTGTTTGAAAATGAACATGATTCCATTTCCAGTCTAAAGTCTAGAGGTTGGTCCAAACTGGATTCTCAAACCTCACCTGCTGGAATTTCAGAAAAGGAAAGATTTGAATCCCCTAATAAAAAAATGCATCCTTAAGGTTCAGTATCTGTGCTTTTCTGAGGAGTGGTAAAGTGCTCTAGGAAAGCCTTCCACTGACACTTAGATAGCACGCTTTATGTGCACGGTGCTGTACATAGTGCCCATTGTTTAGGCAGAGGACTTCATCACAGGTCTAGAGACAGCTTCTGAACACTAAATTATCACTAAGAATATTTTTTTGGACTGCCACTAAAGTCAAGAACAGGACAAACACTTCATAACCAATAGTCAACAAAAATATCCACATACATTCCAAAGGATAATTTTAAATGAGGAAAGAATGCTTGGTTAAGTGTTGCTGGCACCTTTCTGGGCGTTAAAGCATGGGAAAGACTAGTCCTAATATACAAGAGCAATACCACTGCTAAAATCATACACATTTAGTTTTAATTAGTTAAGCTTCCTCTCTCTCTCTCATGCACAAAGCTTTAGTCTATTTCTGTCACTCCAGGGTAAGATGCAAACGATAACTCCTTGTGGACCCCACCCTGGCACTATATATTTGCTGGTCCTGCTAAAGTTAGCAAAATCAACCAATGTCATGAAACCAAATGCAAAGAGGCCAGGTTCTGATCCCAGTTACCCCAGATTCGCAGCAGCCCAGCCAAGAGAAGAATCTGACCAGAGATCATTGTTTTAAATCGTTCCGTTGAGAATTTTAAAGACCGCTTTTTGGACACCAATTTCCCACTAAAAGGAATGGGTAGCAGGCATCCAAACCTTTCAGGTGTCTTTGAAGATCCCATTTTTAAAGTTTATGAATTCTGAGTAGCAAGGAGGCAAAAGTGGGATCTTGGATTTGTGCTAAGGCCAGCCACCTTCTTAAATCCTCAACTGAACCTCATTAAAGTCTCAAATACACTCCAAAGAACTCGATAGTCCAGATTCCAGTTTCTTCAGCAAGAAAGAAAGGCTTAGAAGGGAATGAAGGTTAAAATGTAACTTGTCAAAGAAATACACATAATGAAGAAGTCCTGGTTACCCCAAGACCTTGGTTTGGTGGCAATTCATTTTGAATATCATTGAGGTTTTTTTTCCATCTGGCTGAAAATTACAACTAACAACCTGAAGACAATGTGACTTAATAATAACTGCAACGTCTGCAGAATGTCATTGCCATTCTAATGTGCAGTTGCTAGGGTAACACATGTGAAGAGCATGCTTTAGTATTGCCACATGCATCTTTGGGAGCTGTGCCAACATCTGAGATACGGCAGCTGGGATGGATTTAACATCTTCTTCCCCAGGAGCCACTTTTCCCTTTTACCACCGTGACTAAATCAGCGCGCTCTTGGAAAGCAGCTATTCACAGTTAGAAGAATGGCATTTGTATTAGAATGATGGATGGTTATAGCAGGGCTCAGAGTAATCAGAAGCCAAGGACGCTGTAACCCCTTATCAAATCAAGTGTTCCGTCTTGGTAGACTTCATTTACAGGCTTCTCTGGAATGCACAGCTCATTATAAGCACCCGGTGCCAGGCTACTGAATACACCGGCTAACAAAAGAAGATAGATAATTTACTGTAATTTAAAAATCATTTTCTTTTGATGGTTCCCCCACCCCAACGTACCCCCGATCACATCATATATAGATGCCTACATCAGATATACTTGCCTACACAATTTCAACCTGCACGGCAGGACTGTAATATTTCTGCCTAAACCTTCCAATCAGCCCTCTGATTGCCATACTTAAATCTGAAGAAGAGCTCTGTGTAAACTCATAAGTTTGTCTCTCTCACCAACAGAAGTTGGTTCAATAGAAGATATTACCTCATCCATCTTGTCTCTCTCATAAAAATAAACATTAAATTTGGATCCCAAACTTTGCACAGTTCCTTAAAGAGATACTGTCAAAGTTTTAGGTCTTAAAGTTTGCTTACTTGGGCCTAGTCTTCACTTACCGGCTGGTCCGGCGGCACGCCATCGATGTTCTGGGATCGATTTATCGTGTCTGGTTAAGACGCGATAAATGGATCCCGGATCGATCCCGGAAGTGCTCACAGTCGGCGCCGGTACTCCAGAGGAGTACGCGGCGTCAACGGGGGGAGACTTCCGGCCGCGTCTGGACCGTGGTAAGTTCGGACTAAGGTACTTCAAATTCAGCTACGTTATTAACGTAGCTGAATTTGCGTACCTTAGTCCGATTTGGGGACTTAGTGGGGACCAGGCCTTTAAAGTAAAGGCTGCTTTTGCATACAATTCTTTATACGTCTTTTTGTAACAGATCCTGCAGGCTGAAGGGGAAACAAATTACACCAATCACACATCTTGGCTTATTTCCCGAGAAAGATGAAAATATGCCTGGTCTACTCTCTTAGCCTATGTGCACAGCTGTGCTTATGGTAGGACCTAGAATAAGTCACATGTTTGCACTGTCTCATGGTTGGAGCAAAAAGTCCCTGGGGAGAATCTGGAGGTCAAGTTCAACATTAAAATCTGCTTTTAACGGAAAGTAAAATGTTGGCCCTAAGGTATTAACCACCCTTCCAGTGCACTTATGGTTAATCGTGGATAATTACAGTGTATAACACTACATATTATACTATTAAGCTAATATTTTGAAGATTTAATAATCCCCTAGGAGCCCCTTTGATTGCCTTACAGGGCAACTAATGTATCGATGTGCCTTTAAATGGCAATATATGGTCTGATAGTTGTTATACCATAAGTCTTCATGTTTCATATATCATTTGTACAGGACAATAATCATTGTGTGAAGCATTATGACCTCTGTGATGCAAAGAAAAGATAAAGAAAAGCAGCCACCTTAACTTTACATTAGATTAGTGCATGTTAAAGTCCTCTGATGTCCTTTCCTCCCTTTACTTCAATGCAGTCCACTTCCTCCTTATTCCAGTACCAGAGGACCCCAGTAAGAAGAAGAGGAAAAGAACCATAAACCGGTAGAGGTTGGGTTTCCTACAGCAATCTGCATTCCCAGGCCACATTTGATATTCTCTCCAATGCCTCCATGTGCTGAAAGACAATAGCCTGTGATCCTTATAAAAAGATTCCTGAACACTACGAAAGCTCAGCTGAGCTTACTTAGAAATACGCATCCACGATCCCAGAGTTGTCTATTCTGCATGAGCTTAAAAGATGCAAATGAGGCATCATATGGGGCTTAGCTGTTTGTATTAATTTGCACATTAGCTGACCACAACTTTCAAAGGAGAAATGCGGATGCTTTGGGGGGATTGACACTAAAAACAATTAAAAGCGCTTCCGTTGCTTGAGGCCACAGTGATGTGTTTTTTGAACCTGTCTGGCATCCTTAGGTCAGTGCAGACATATGGCTTTGGGAAGCTTTGGGAGTCTGCCAGCTCTGAATCCAGCTTTCAGATCGGGGCCCTTTCCCACCTGCTCCCATGGAACGGACAGGAAAAGGAGGGAGGGCTAAAGTCCTTTCACCAACTTCAGACCTGACAAGGTGTTTTGTAAACAAAGGGCACATGAGGAAAAAATTGCTGTCAAAACACTAAGCCTTCTGTTTCCTCAAAGGGAGCTCTGTAATGTTCCTCTGAGACCGGTGTTGACTACAGGAGGGGCTTCAAATGCCCAAGTCTGCACTCACAACTGGTGAGAGGTTTTATTCACTGGCTGCTAGGATGACTGACAGCCCTTCCAAACAGTTACAAGGACCAGCATAATCCTGAGAAAATGAGCACAGGGCCTGAGAGCCAGAACTCCCGAGTTCTAATGCCATCTGTGCTGTTTGCTTGCTGTGGAGTTTTAAGCAAGTCACTTCGCCTCTCTGCCTGAGTTTGCCAGTCTGTAAAATAGGGATAATACTTACCATACCTACCTGAGTAACTGGTGTCTGTACCGAACTTTGACCACACGGTGCCTGGCTTTCCCTTCCCTGACACGAGTAGTATGTGTAACCCCCCTGAAAGCACTGGAATTTCACCCAAGTAAAGTTGCAGTAGTAGAGAAGAGAACTGGGGCCATAAACAACACAGCAGCTTTTTAGAAACCCAGGAGATCCAAATAGTGGACCATGTTTATGTAATCCCCAGCCTCATAGCTAAATATCGGACCCTTAACATGATGGAGTTAATGTGTATTTAATAAAAGAGAGGGGAAATGAATCCATTGTGTCATTTTGTCTCTGGGACTCACAGATTCTTGAGAGATGGCAAATAACATCATGGCAACATTCCCAGCAAGAGTCGTTCTGTGTTATCTTCCAGGAAAAGAACCCACACTGTCTTTATAGTGTGCTACGGCACCGATTATATTCTATTCGTTGCTGTGCAGAGCACAGCAAAAACACTGTTTATAGCCACACAGTAACCTGGTAGGCCTGAGAAAAGGCCAACTGGGGAAACCCAGAGAAGCGAGTTATAGTTCGACTATCACTTTCCCCCATAAATAATTCGGAAAGGAAACCCTATGTATAATCAAGGATGTCCTCTATAAGCAGGGGAATCATCATTATTATCTGCTTACCACTGACAAAGATAGAATTGGGATTTAATATCCTTTGCCAGGAAAGCCTCTGATGATGATGCCTTAAACTTTCTCAACTTTAGTTTAAATAATTAAAAATCCTAAATCTCCCCCTCAGGCTAATTGCACTGTCCATTGGTGTTTTCATTAGAGGTGAAGAGTCAAATGTTCATTAGAGATTGGTGCTGACCATAACCGCCACAAGGAGGCAGCATTTCCATCCAACAGCAATGGGTTAGCATGGGTACACAGCTGAGAACACACCGTATTACTAGCAGGAGGCTGGGAAGAGAATCCCTGTAATTCTCTGGGTTAGTCCAATGCTTCCCACAGAGGACACTCATGCTCCCCTCCAACTCTACTCTATGCTTCCAAAAGCTGGCAGGGAGAATGGAAATTCCAGGTAAGCTGAACAGGAGGGGTTGATTTGAATACAACTAGAAGGACATTTTTCTCTTGGATTTTTTTTTTTTAAATGGAAACTAGATTTTTCCTACACAAATAAAATCAAAAATTTTCTCAGGAAGTTTGTTTCAGTCAGATTCCTCTCCCTCTATTTTCAGTAAAGAAGTTTGGTTTCAATTTTGTGAAAACAATCCCCACATTTGTAAGATACTTTGAAAAAAAAAAAAGTCAGAATTCCCTGTGAAAGACAACTGGCATTTTTCAACCAGCTCTCTGAGCACAGAGACAGCCCCTTCCATCCCAGGATCTCAGCACACTTCTGTACAGTCGGGCCGGTGCCTGCCTGGCCCTGATTCCACCTGGGAAGGGAGCAAGCAGCTTCCCCGGCCGTGCCTGGCCCACGTAAGAGGCAAGCCGAACTGCAGTGCCTACACTCTCATTGCACCCCGAAGGCAGCATGTGGGTCAATGGCCCTGCTCCCCCTCTACACTATCTCATGGAACAGCACCGGAGCAATGGCGGGGAGGGAGGGAGCAAGCTTCACGCCATCAAGAGGCATAATAGGAAACGTGCTCCTTGCCTGCTGGGGAACTCTGCAAGGCATTTAGAATTCCTTCCACAGATCCCCTGGTGGCACTGTGCCTCTACTTTGCCCCCAAAGCAGAGCTTACGCATTAGTTCCCGTGTGAAGTATTAATATCCCCATTTTGCAGATGAGAAAACAAAGGCACAGGGAGGCTGGTCTAGCCTGATTTTCAAAAGCAGCAAGTGCCCAGAAATCCTGTTGATGTCAGGTGGAACTGGAGCTGTTGATTGGCCTGCTTTCTTCAAAGGCCAGGATATGCTCAGTCAGCAGACCATGCTCAGTCAGCAGACCAAGGCCAGGATATGCTCAGTCAGCACCCTTCCCAATGCACTGTAGAGAACAAGGAGCTAGATACTCCAAGTAGAGTTAGACCTTTCTCGTGCAGTGGCTGCCCACTACCAACCACGTGCTGTACTACAGCATGAGCAATGGTTGGGACACTAGATGGGGAAGGCTCTGAGTTACTACAGAGAATTCTTTCCCAGGTATCTGCCTTAACATACGAACGGCCATACTGGGTCAGACCAAAGGTCCATATAGCCCAATATCCTGTCTTATGACAGTGGCCAATGCCAGGTGCCCCAGAGGGAATGAACAGAACAGGTAATCATCAAGTGATCCATCCCCTGTCGCCCATTCCCAGCTTCTGGCAAACAAAGGCTAGGGACACCATCCCTGCCCATCCTGACTAATAGCTATTGATGGACCTATCCTCCATGAATTTATCTAGTTCTTTTTTAAACCCTGGTATAGTCTTGACCTTCATAACATCCTCTGGCAAGGAGTTCCACTGGTTGACTGTACGTTGTGTGAAAAAAAAGTTCTTTTGTTTGTTTTAAACCTGCTGCCTATTAAAACACTTGCAGGTCTTGCCCACATGCTCAGGGTCTAGCTGATTGCCATATGTGGGGTCGGGAAGGAATTTTCCCCCAGGTCAGATTGGCAGAGACCCTGGGTGGTTTCGCCTTCCTCTGCAACGTAGGGCATGGGTCACTTGCAGGTTTCAACTAGTGTAAATGGTGACTTCTCTGTAACTTGAAGTCTTTAAACCATGATTTGAAGACTTCAGTAATTCAGCCAAAGGTTAGGGGTCTATTTCAGGAATGGGAGAGGTTCAGTGGTCTGCAGTGTACAGGAGGTCCCTTCTGGCCTTAAAGTCTATGAGTCTGAACTCCTGCGTGCAGTCTGAACCCAGAACCTCTGGTTCATGCTGCCAGTGGAGCTGCACTGACATAGTGCCACTTCTGCACGCAAGTAGTGCAAAAACCCAACGCACAGTGCATTGAAGAGACTTGCCCTTTTGGCCCTAGATGGCTGATTGGCTGGGGAACCTTTGTATAGAAACCCCAGCTCTCACTCGCTCTCTCTCTTTGTGAATATGCCGTTGTGAATTCCAGCCATCACAAGAGGATTGCAGTGCGATACACAGTGCCTTTGTCTTATCAAATTCTTAATCCTCAGGTATAACACTTAACAAGACCATATTGACTTTCTTCTGCGTCCCAAGGGATGTTTTAAAAAACAGGCTATTAATGGCAATCAGGATAGCCTGGTACTGCTGCTAATCTGACAGGGTTTTACAAACAGCACACACACTAATCTTGCAGGTGCTGATGTGAGGAAGAAAGTGATGGGGAAAATGCCACAGTAGAAGGCCTATTTTTAGCAGATCAGAGCAAAACCTCTGCAGAGATATCTCCATAGACATGGCCTCCTTAGCATTAATTTTGCTTGGAAAATGCCAGTGTTTTAGCGATTAAGCAAGGGGTTAGCATTAATGCATGCTAAAAATAGAACACCAGGCTGGCAGTCATGTTTGCACCATTCCTCAGCAAAGGTCTAGAAAGAGACAGGACTTGAGAGTAAAGCTATTAATACTTAGAACGTACATGGCTCTTTTCACAGCCAAAGCATTTGTTGGCAAATGTTGGCAAATTCAGCCTTACCACATCCCTGGGATGTAGGTGTTATTAGCCATGTTTTATGGCAAGGGAAACTGAAGCAGGGAGTTGAAGTGATTTGCCCAAGGCCATGGAGGAAGTCAGTGTCAAAGCCGGGTTCAGAAGTCAGGTGTTCCTAGCTCCCTGTCCTGTGCTCAGGCCACAGGCCCATGTCTCTTGCTAAGGGTATCTCTATGTTGCAATCAGGGCTGGCTCTGGCTTTTTTGCCACCCCAAGCAAAAACTAAAAAAAAAAAAAAAAAA